>NC_051308.1:149063332-149365457 GCF_015220235.1 Choloepus didactylus
ATATAAGACTCATTGGTGTCCCAGAAGGGGAAGAAAAGGGTAAAGGTCTAGGAAGAGTATTCAAAGAAATTGTTGGGGAAAACTTCCCAAATCTTCTAAACAACATAAATACACAAATCATAAATGCTCAGCGAACTCCAAATAGAATAAATCCAAAAAAACCCACTCCGAGACATATACTGATCACACTGTCAAACATAGAAGAGAAGGAGCAAGTTCTGAAAGCAGCAAGAGAAAAGCAATTCACCACATACAAAGGAAACAGCATAAGACTAAGTAGTGACTACTCAGCAGCCACCATGGAGGCGAGAAGGCAGTGGCACGATATATTTAAAATTCTGAGTGAGAGGAATTTCCAGCCAAGAATACTTTATCCAGCAAAGCTCTCCTTCAAATTTGAGGGAGAGCTTAAATTTTTCACAGACAAAGAAATGCTGAGAGAATTTGCTAACAAGAGACCTGCCCTACTGGAGATACTAAAGGGAGCCCTACAGACAGAGAAACAAAGACAGGACAGAGAGACTTGGAGAAAGGTTCAGTACTAAAGAGATTCGGTATGGGTACAATAAAGGATATTAATAGAGAGAGGGAAAAATATGGCAAACATAATCCAAAGGATAAGATGGCCGATTCAAGAAATGCCTTCACGGTTTTAACGTTGAATGTAAATGGATTAAACTCCCCAATTAAAAGATATAGATTCGCAGAATGGATCAAAAAAAATGAACTATCAATATGTTGCATACAAGAGACTCATCTTAGACACAGGGACACAAAGAAACTGAAAGTGAAAGGATGGAAAAAAATATTTCATGCAAGCTACAGCCAAAAGAAAGCAGGTGTAGCAATATTAATCTCAGATAAAATAGACTTCAAATGCAGGGATGTTTTGAGAGACAAAGAAGGCCACTACATACTAATAAAAGGGGCAATTCAGCAAGAAGAAATAACAATCGTAAATGTCTATGCACCCAATCAAGGTGCCACAAAATACATGAGAGAAACATTGGCAAAACTAAAGGAAGCAATTGATGTTTCCACAATAATTGTGGGAGACTTCAACACATCACTCTCTCCTATAGATAGATCAACCAGACAGAAGACCAATAAGGAAATTGAAAACCTAAACAATCTGATAAATGAATTAGATTTAACAGACATCTACAGGACATTACATCCCAAATCAACAGGATACACATACTTTTCTAGTGCTCACGGAACTTTCTCCAGAATAGATCATATGCTGGGACATAAAACAAGCCTCAATAAATTTAAAAAGATTGAAATTATTCAAAGCACATTCTCTGACCACAATGGAATACAATTAGAAGTCAATAACCATCAGAGACTTAGAAAATTCACAAATACCTGGAGGTTAAACAACACACTCCTAAACAATCAGTGGGTTAAAGAAGAAATAGCAAGAGAAATTGCTAAATATATAGAGACGAATGAAAATGAGAACACAACATACCAAAACCTATGGGATGCAGCAAAAGCAGTGCTAAGGGGGAAATTTATAGCACTAAACGCATATATTAAAAAGGAAGAAAGAGCCAAAATCAAAGAACTAATGGATCAACTGAAGAAGCTAGAAAATGAACAGCAAACCAATCCTAAACCAAGTACAAGAAAAGAAATAACAAGGATTAAAGCAGAAATAAATGACATAGAGAACAAAAAAACAATAGAAAGGATAAATATCACCAAAAGTTGGTTCTTTGAGAAGATCAACAAGATTGACAAGCCCCTAGCTAGACTGACAAAATCAAAAAGAGAGAAGACCCATATAAACAAAATAATGAATGAAAAAGGTGACATAACTGCAGATCCTGAAGAAATTAAAAAAATTATAAGAGGATATTATGAACAACTGTATGGCAACAAACTGGATAATGTAGAAGAAATGGACAATTTCCTGGAAACATATGAACAACCTAGACTGACCAGAGAAGAAATAGAAGACCTCAACCAACCCATCACAAGCAAAGAGATCCAATCAGTCATCAAAAATCTTCCCACAAATAAATGCCCAGGGCCAGATGGCTTCACAGGGGAATTCTACCAAACTTTCCAGAAAGAACTGACACCAATCTTACTCAAACTCTTTCAAAACATTGAAAAAAATGGAACACTACCTAACTCATTTTATGAAGCTAACATCAATCTAATACCAAAACCAGGCAAAGATGCTACAAAAAAGGAAAACTACCGGCCAATCTCCCTAATGAATATAGATGCAAAAATCCTCAACAAAATACTTGCAAATCGAATCCAAAGACACATTAAAAAAATCATACACCATGACCAAGTGGGGTTCATTCCAGGCATGCAAGGATGGTTCAACATCAGAAAAACAATCAATGTATTACAACACATTAAAAACTCGAAAGGGAAAAATCAATTGATCATCTCAATAGATGCTGAAAAAGCATTTGACAAAATCCAACATCCCTTTTTGATAAAAACACTTCAAAAGGTAGGAATTGAAGGAAACTTCCTCAACATGATAAAGAGCATATATGAAAAACCCACAGCCAGCATAGTACTCAATGGTGAGAGACTGAAAGCCTTCCCTCTAAGATCAGGAACAAGACAAGGATGCCCGCTGTCACCACTGTTATTCAACATTGTGCTGGAAGTGCTAGCCATGGCAATCCGGCAAGACAAAGAAATAAAAGGCATCCAAATTGGAAAAGAAGAAGTAAAACTGTCATTGTTTGCAGATGATATGATCTTATATCTAGAAAACCCTGAGAAATCAACGATACACCTACTAGAGCTAATAAACAAATTTAGCAAAGTAGCGGGATACAAGATTAATGCACATAAGTCAGTAATGTTTCTATATGCTAGAAATGAACAAACTGAAGAGACACTCAAGAAAAAGATACCATTTTCAATAGCAACTAAAAAAATCAAGTACCTAGGAATAAACTTAACCAAAGATGTAAAAGACCTATACAAAGAAAACTACATAACTCTACTAAAAGAAATAGAAGGGGACCTTAAAAGATGGAAAAATATTCCATGTTCATGGATAGGAAGGCTAAATGTCATTAAGATGTCAATTCTACCCAAACTCATCTACAGATTCAATGCAATCCCAATCAAAATTCCAACAACCTACTTTGCAGACTTGGAAAAGCTAGTTATCAAATTTATTTGGAAAGGGAAGATGCCTCGAATTGCTAAAGACACTTTAAAAAAGGAAAACGAAGTGGGAGGACTTACACTCCCTGACTTTGAAGCTTATTATAAAGCCACAGTTGCCAAAACAGCATGGTACTGGCACAAAGATAGACATATAGATCAATGGAATCGAATTGAGAATTCAGAGATAGACCCTCAGATCTATGGCCGACTGATCTTTGATAAGGCCCCCAAAGTCACCGAACTGAGCCATAATGGTCTTTTCAACAAATGGGGCTGGGAGAGTTGGATATCCATATCCAAAAGAATGAAAGAGGACCCCTACCTCACCCCCTACACAAAAATTAACTCAAAATGGACCAAAGATCTCAATATAAAAGAAAGTACCATTAAACTCCTAGAAGATAATGTAGGAAAACATCTTCAAGACCTTGTATTAGGAGGCCACTTCCTAGACTTTACACCCAAAGCACAAGCAACAAAAGAGAAAATAGATAAATGGGAACTCCTCAAGCTTAGAAGTTTCTGCACCTCAAAGGAATTTCTCAAAAAGGTAAAGAGGCAGCCAACTCAATGGGAAAAAATTTTTGGAAACCATGTATCTGACAAAAGACTGATATCTTGCATATACAAAGAAATCCTACAACTCAATGACAATAGTACAGACAGCCCAATTATAAAATGGGCAAAAGATATGAAAAGACAGTTCTCTGAAGAGGAAATACAAATGGCCAAGAAACACATGAAAAAATGTTCAGCTTCACTAGCTATTAGAGAGATGCAAATTAAGACCACAATGAGATACCATCTAACACCGGTTAGAATGGCTGCCATTAAACAAACAGGAAACTACAAATGTTGGAGGGGATGTGGAGAAATTGGAACTCTTATTCATTGTTGGTGGGACTGTATAATGGTTCAGCCACTCTGGAAGTCAGTCTGGCAGTTCCTTAGAAAACTAGAGATAGAGCTACCATTCGATCCAGCGATTGCACTTCTCGGGATATACCCGGAAGATCGGAAAGCAGTGACACGAACAGATATCTGCACGCCAATGTTCATAGCAGCATTATTCACAATTGCCAAGAGATGGAAACAACCCAAATGTCCATCAACAGATGAGTGGATAAATAAAATGTGGTATATACACACGATGGAATACTACGCGGCAGTAAGAAGGAATGATCTGGTGAAACATATGACAACATGGATGAACCTTGAAGACATAATGCTGAGCGAAATAAGCCAGGCACAAAAAGAGAAATATTATATGCTACCACTAATGTGAACTTTGAAAAATGTAAAACAAATGGTTTATAATGTAGAATGTAGGGGAACTAGCAGTAGAGAGCAATTAAGGAAGGGGGAACAATAATCCAAGAAGAACAGATAAGCTATTTAACGTTCTGGGGATGCCCAGAAATGACTATGGTCTGTTAATTTCTGATGGATGTAGTAGAAACAAGTTCACTGAAATGTTGCTATAGTATGTAACTTTCTTGGGGTAAAGTAGGAACATGTTGGAAGTTAAGCAGTTATCTTAGGTTAGTTGTCTTTTTCTTACTCCCTTGCTATGGTCTCTTTGAAATGTTCTTTTATTGTATGTTTGTTTTCTTTTTAACTTTTTTTTTCATACAGTTGATTTGAAAAAAGAAGGGAAAGTTAAAAAAAAAAAAAAAAAGAAAAAAGACAAACAAGGAAAAAAACAAACAAACAAAAAAAAACGATGTAGTGCCCCCTTGAGGAGCCTGTGGAGAATGCAGGGGTATTCGCCTACCCCACCTCCATGGTTGCTAACATGACCACAGACATAGGGGACTGGTGGTTTGATGGGTTGAGCCCTCTACCATAAGTTTTACCCTTGGGAAGACGGTTGCTGCAAAGGAGAGGCTAGGCCTCCCTGTATTTGTGCCTAAGAGTCTCCTCCTGAATGCCTCTTTGTTGCTCAGATGTGGCCCTCTCTCTCTGGCTAAGCCAACTTGAAAGGTGAAATCACTGCCCTCCCCCCTACGTGGGATCAGACACCCAGGGAAGTGAATCTCCCTGGCAACGTGGAATATGACTCCCGGGGAGGAATGTAGACCCGGCATCGTGGGATGGAGAACATCTTCTTGACCAAAAGGGGGATGTGAAAGGAAATGAAATAAGCTTCAGTGGCAGAGAGATTCCAAAACGAGCCGAGAGATCACTCTGGTGGGCACTCTTACGCACACTTTAGACAACCTTTTTTAGGTTCTAAAGAATTGGGGTAGCTGGTGGTGGATACCTGAAACTATTAAACTACAACCCAGAACCCATGAATCTCGAAGACAGTTGTATAAAAATGTAGCTTATGAGGGGTGACAGTGGGATTGGGAATGCCATAAGGACCAAACTCCACTTTGTCTAGTTTATGGATCGATGTGTAGAAAAGTAGGGGAAGCAAACAAACAGACAAAGGTACCTAGTGTTCTTTTTTACTTCAATTGCTCTTTTTCACTCTAATTATTATTCTTGTTATTTTTGTGTGTGTGCTAATGAAGGTGTCAGGGATTGATTTAGGTGATGAATGTACAACTATGTAATGGTAATGTAAACAATCGAAAGTACAATTTGTTTTGTATGACTGCGTGGTATGTGAATATATCTCAATAAAATGATGATTAAAAAAAAAAAAAAAAATATAATGACAGGAAAAATAAGTCATAAATTTACTTTTTCATAGTTATGCTTCATGTATGCATAAATGTTCACTTACTTTAATAAGTAATGCTTCATTTGCAGTATCAATCACTTCATTCCTGTCTTGAACTTGTTGATGTAAATTGCTTACAGTGTCTTGAGCTTCTTCTAATTCCAATTTTGCCTTATCTAACTGTTCATTTAGTTGCTGAACAGAAGTCTTTTGGGAGTCGGCAGAAATCTTCCACTTTGCATGGTTCTCTTGATGTGAAAGCATCTATATAGCCCCAAAGTTGGAAAAGGAAAAGAAGAAAGAAAGAAAATAGGGTGGAGTTGCTTTCAACAATATCCTCACATTTTCCATTTCCACTTACTTTTCTTGAAAGAAGTAAATTTTTTTTCTTTTTTAATTAAATTCAGTTTTACTGAGATACATTCACATACCATACAATCATCCGTGGTGTACAATCAACTGTTCACAGTACCATCATATAGTTATGCATTCATCACCACAATCTATTTCTGAACATTTTCCTTACATCAGAAAGAATCAGAAAAAGAAGTAAATTTTGTTTATGTTTATAAACACCTCATTTTTCAACAAATAAAATACAAAAGAAAAAAAAGGGTAGAAGGAACCTATAGTCTTAAATTTACTAAAGAAATGTTAACCAAATGCAAGGCATTTTTGACCTAATGGGGGAAAAATCTGAACAATAACTGGGTATTTGAATTACTGTCAATTTTCTGGGTGTGATAATGGTATTGTGGTTATGTTTTTAAAAATATATCTTTTAAAATATCTTTTATAGGTACTTATTAAAACATCTACAGATGAAATAAACATGCCTGAATTTGCTTCAAAATAATATGTGGATATGGGGGGAGGGGAGGAAGGGGAAAGGGAACTAAGTAAGATTAAAGATATGGTGACCATATTTCCTAATTTGCCTAGGACTGTCTAGGTTTTATGCCTGGTGTCCTGGTGTAATTATTAATAGCACCCCTTTTCATTCTCAAAAGTATTTCTTTTTAGTTGATAAATATGGTCACTGTACTTGTAGATGAAATAAAATTGGCCATGAGTTGATAATTACTGAATCTGAGTAATACAGGAGAATTTAAACTATTCATACTATTATCTCTACTTTTGAATAAGTTTAAAATTTTCTATAATAAAGTTTTTTAAAAACCTCATTCTCATCCACAAAAGTCATGAGTTTTGCAATTAGTACTAAGTGACTTTTATGACAGTTCTGAAATATTTTAAAAAAATACAGTTACAAATTACTGATTCCTTTTTATAACTCTCTATTACTTTAATACCATATTCTCTCATTTAAATTCAATGAACATATAGATTTCAAAAATAAATCTTTGTTAATACTAAAGAGGAGGGAAATACAGTACATATTTTTATATCATACAGATAAAAATTAGTACCAAATACTAATCAGGAACACTGGAACCAATTTTTTTTTTTTTTTTTAAGGGATCAGGGCAGACTGGAACCTTCTAAATTGGCCCTATCAGATCATCCTTACTCAACAGCTGTGCTAATGCAGTTTAATGTATAGCTACCAATTTCATTATCCCAAAGTGGGAAAACAGTGTCCAAGAGATAGAACCAATTTTTATACTTTATTCTATATATTATCTGTTTATAAATAATTTCAGGTGGCTTACAAAACTAAAAGTAAAAAATTGGATAATCATGGATAAAAACTGACTAGAAACCATACAATAATAATAAAAGTATAATGAGTTATTGGCAAATACTTTATCACTGACGGTCACTAAATTGAACAGCAAATGTCAATTAAATAATTATGCTGATTCCAACAGTTTTCACATTTGTCTCTAAAGACCAAGGGTTATAATCCTTGGCCTGAGAACTGGATTCAGCTTGCGAATGTGTCGCTTGGCAGTCACAATGTTTTCTTAAGTACATCTGAATCTAAATGTACTTAAACAGGACATGGTCACCACAAGCCCTACCAATCCCTCATAAGATGTCACCAAACTGGCCTTTGAAAGGGATTTAATATAAATTTACTTGCAACCCTTGTCATATAGGAAAATGCTTCATTGGAATTAAACTTGAGAAGTAATTTATTTAGATCTTACACAAAGATTTTCAGATGATATCTTCGAATGTTTTTAATATGCCAGAGAAACGCTATTCTAATTGATAACAATGCCCATTTCTATAAAGGCTGAGGGCATACTGATAGATTTTAAAATAAGCAAAGTAACAGATTCTAATATTGCCTCATTATCTAACTTAATATCAGAACAAATGTTGGTAATTATACTCTTTCTCTCAGTCAACTCTGCAAATAAACTCACTACCCTCCCCTCTACGTGGGACATGACTCCCAGGGGTATAAATCTCCCTGGCAACAAGAGACATGACTCCCAGGGATGAGCCTAGCCCCGACATTGTGGGACTGAGAATGCCTTCTTGACCAAAACAGTAAAAAGAAACAAAACAAAATCAAGTTTCAGTGGCCGAGAGATCTCAAATAGAGTTGAGAGGTCAAACTGGAGGTTATTTTTAATGCATTATATAGATATTCCTTTTTAGCTTCTAGTGTATTAGAATAGCTAGAAGGAAATAGCTGAATCTGTTGAAAGGTAATCCAGTAGACTTCATTCTTGATGATAACTGCATAACTATATAGCTTTTATTGTGCGACTGTTATTGTGAAAATCTTGTGACTTACACTCCCTTGTACCCAGTGAATGGGCAGATGAGTAATAAAATAATGACAAAAAAATAAATAATAGGGGGGATAAAGGGTATGGGATGGTTTGAGTGTTCTTTTTACTTTTATTTTTATTATTTTCTTTATTTTGGAGTAATGAAAATGTTCTAAAATTGATTGTGGCAATGAGTGCACAACCATATGATGATACTGTGAGCCACTGATTGTATATTTTGGATGGATTATATGGTGTGTGCATATATCTCAATAAAACTGCATTTAAAAATGCTAGCAAATACAAAGCATTATAGATGCATATTACATGCACATCACATCTCAGTTATTAAATATTTCCAGTTAGTTTCTGGCAAGTGCTATTTTATAATCAATGACGACAAGGATGATTATGATGTGCCAGGATCTATCTTAGAACTTTACATATATTATTAATTAATTTATTCCTAACCACAGTCCTTTGAGATAGATATTGTTATTATATCCATTTTAGACAGAGATTAAATAACTTGCCCAAGGTTACACAACTGCTCAGTGATAAGCCAAGACTTGAAACCAGGCCTCCTGACTTGGGAATTCGAGCTCTTAACCCCACAATATATTAGCTCACTGGATGTGAAGTGAAAATTGTTTGTTTAGGCTACTAGAAATGAAGACTACAATGCATTATTCTATAACGAACACTTAAAAGTTAGACATATTTTTGTCTAGATAGGTCAATCCTCTTTACCAGGGGCTACTGGAACAAATTAAAATTTACCTCCAGATGATAAGCTTCTCTGAGAGATTCTACTTCTGTTGACAATTTCTTGATTTCTGCTTTCATTCTTGCTTCTAATTGAGCTTCACGTACTTGAGAAGCCCCCAATTCTTCAGCTAAATGGTTTCCATGAGCTTCCTTAAAAAATGACATATTGAGTAGAGGCTATATATAATTGATTATTTAGTTATTATAACTAAACCAATCCAGTGCATAATGAAGGTATTTTCATCTTTTATAGTACTAAATAAATACATATGCAATGATAATTTATTAAATGGTATACTTTAAAATGTAGACATTTAAGAGAATGCTAAATGGGAGAGTATTAGTACATTGCTTGTCATTAAAATACAACAGATGTTCATAACCAATGCTTTTTGTAAAACAAACTCACGACTGCAGCATGCTGTATGTTGAAAGTCTACTCCTAGATATGCCTGTGCACTTTTGCTCACCAGATGCGCTGTTTGCTTATCAAGAGTCAGTTGTGTTTTTATCCAAACCTATTTATGCTAGTTGTGCTCATGACTGTAATTTTATTATATCTAATTTATACTGATAAACTATGCATGCAAAAAGAAAGCTATTTTTATATGAAAATGAAATTATATGCTTTGGAACAGCTCAAAGTGTGAGTCACAAACATTTGCTACCCAATTAGAAGCAGCCAAGATAGTTGTAAAATATTGTGGGAAACCCCACTAAAAAAAAAGTATAACAGATGTACTCTGATTGGTTCACAAATGTCTTTTAATTCTCTCTTCATGTTAAAGAAACCACAACTGAAACTAAATATAGTGGAATATGAGTATAGTTTATGCAAGAAAGGTTACGTGGACTACTAATCAAAGGACTCAAACACAAAGAACCAAGGCTTTGGCCTGACATCAAAAGACTGACACGTGAATGTATATTCGGAGTTTTTGGTTAAAATACAATATTTTTAAAAAGTATTATTTTTAATAATTCCCCACTTTAACTCATGTTTTTGATTAATTGAGTTGATCTTATCATATGAAATCCATTGAATACCCAGATTCTACTGATAAAGACAGAAATAAAAGTAGAAAGCCTTCCTTTTCCTGGTAGATCCCAAATGCCCAATATATCACTAATAAAAATTCCCTATATATTCTTCATTAGTCTTATCATCTAAAAAAGTAAATAGCAACAAAAGTGAACTGAAATTAAACATAAAAATATTTTAACTCAATTCCCATACAGAATAAATAATCATAATGGGAGCAGGAAAAAAAATCACAAAAGCTTTTCCAGACCAAGAATAAACACACTTGTCTCAAAGTCAAAGTAATCAACCCAAGTATCCCAATCTAAGTATTTTAAGCCAAGCTGTTAACCTTCTACCAAATACTGGGGAAATAAAATTTATACTAGTGCTCTTGCTTTTTAAAAGCACTGTACCTCCCCAAGTGTTCTAGACTGGAAGTTTCATAACAGTTACAAATTTAGATTGTTGTTTTTCATTCATAAGAATGGCTACAAATGTAAAAACTTTTACTCAAAAAAGATTTATGGGACTTCTGGGAAGATGGTGGACTGGGTGAGGCATAGCGGGCTTCTCCTCTCTGAAAGATACTAGAGGGGCCCAAGTACACCCAGGACCACAGTTTCAGGGTGTGACCAGTCATAGAGGGACCCCTAGAGTACGTGATGGAGACATGTACAAAACTGCAGAGACGGAAACTGGAGGGATGGGACCGCCTCCTGGGGCCAGTAGCGGTGGGATGGCCGGCCAGGGGAGTTAGCAGCTGCTCTCCACTCCCATGCAACCCCCTCGGCAGTTGGCTCGGGAGGCAATCCTCCTCAGTCATATGGCCGGGAGCTCCTGTGAAGGAACCTGGGAGGCAGCTTTTACTCTCCCTGCATAGAAGTGCGGGGTGTGCACTGGCAAGAAACCGGGACAGGAGAGAGCGCCATATGGAAGCAAAAGCACATGAAAGTAAAAAGTTCTGTACCTCAAAAGACTGTCAAAAAAGTAAAGAGGCAACCAACTCAATGGGAGAAAATATTTGGAATATCTGATATCCCGCATATATATCCTGATATCCTGTATATATAAAGAAATCCTACAACTCAACAATAGTACAAATAGCCCAATTATAAAATGGGCAAAAGATAAGAAAAGGCATTTTTCCAAAGAGGAAATACAAATGGCTTAAAAAAACACATGAAAAAATTTTCATCTTCACTAGCTATTAGTAGGAAATGTAACTCAGAACCACAATGAGATACCATCTCACATCAATAAGAATGGCTGCTATTAAACAAGCAAGAAACAATTAATGCTGGAGAGGATGTGGAGAAATTGGAACTCTTATTTATTGCTGGTGGGAATGTATAATGGTACAGACACTGTGGAAGACAATTAGCGGTTTCAGAAAACTAGATATTGAATTACCTCACAATCCAGCAATTCCACTTCTTGGTATACACCCAGAAGATCTGAGAGCAGTGATGCGAACGGACATTTGTATACCAATGTTCATAGCAGGATTGTTCACAATTGCCAAGAGATGGAAACAATCCAAGTGTCCTCAACAGATGAGTGAATAAGCAAATGTGGTATATACATACGATGGAATACTATGCAGCAATAAGATGGAACAAGGTTGAAACATATGGTAAGATGGATGAATCTTGAAGATATAATGCTGAGTGAAATAACTCAGACACAAAGGGAGAGATACTGTATGTTACCACTACTATGAACTCCTTGAACTATGTAAAATCAATGTCTTGTAATGTAGAATACCGGGGAGCTAGTGATAGATAGAAGCTAGTGAGGGAGAATGATAATCTAATATGTTCAGATATATTAACAAGGGTGAATTCAAAGGTATGGGAATGGATAGGGGTGATGACTGTTTGTTAATGGGATTATAAGTATCAGAGCTGCACTGAAGGCAAATACGATTGAAAGAGGTTGTTTAAAGGCATATATCTCACAGATCAACACTACAAATATAGACAGTTGCTTGCATAATACACTTCTAAGGTATGACACTGGTACAGAGAGTTGACAACAGAATGGTATATGGGAAAAATCTACCTATTGCGTACTAGGGACTATAATTAATAGCAATACCTTACTAGTACCACACAAATACAAGAGACAAAATAATTAAGGGCTGAAAAGAGCTATGGGGTGTTTTGGGTCATGAGAATTGTTTAAAATGGAGACTGATGAGGATTGTACAACTAAGTGATGATAATGTGAGAAAGGCATGGATTATCATGAGCAGAAAATATGCTATGTGAAATTAGGAACCTCCTCCTTTATAAGTCAAGCTGTCAATCTTGAGGATTGCTCTTATGAAATTTGTGGTTGTAAAGCAGAGGCTAAGCCCACCTATAATTATGCCTAGGAGTCACCTCCAGAGTACCTCGTTTGTTGCTCAAATGTGAGCCATTTCTCTCTAATCCCAACTCTGCAAATAAATTCATCATCCTCCCCCCATGTGGGACAGGACCCCCCAGGTGAATGAATCTCCCTGGAGATATGGAACATGGATTTGGGGAATGAGCCTGATCTTGGCATTGAGGGGTTGAGAATGCCGTTTTGACCAAGGGTGGGAAAGGTAAAGCAACAAAATAAGGTTTCAGTGGCTAAGAGATTTCAAATAGAGTTGAGAGGCTGTCCTGGAGGTTAATACTATGTAAGCTTCAGCTAGACGTGCCAAATGACCACAGTTTGATAAGCCCAAGTCAACAGTAGTCCAGAAAACCCTAAAGAATACCTGTGTCCCTATCTGAGAGTCTATAAAAGATTCACTCACTAAGTTTATTCTTCCAAAACATTAATCCTCCAGAGAGCTCCTGTGCCAGATAAGTCCCCAAACCTAGAGGCCATAGCCTCTTCAAGAACATCAACCAGATATGTCCCCATTTCCTATAATGTCAACACCTGTTTTCAACATAAAAAGTTAGTGTGGTCACTTCCTAGACATCCCTGAAGATTGGGAAAGTGATTACAGTGGAGGAAGGAATAGGAACAGACAAGATGGAATTTAACAAAGGATTATGAATACAGGATCTCTATATAACTTTTTTTCTTAGTTGCTAGGGTATTAGAATAGCTAGAAGGAAAGAAATGAAATGGTGGAACTGTAACCCATAGCATTCTTTGAAAGTTGCTCTATAGCTGCTTGTTGGATTGTAATTTGAAAGTTATCACCTTTATATATATATGTTATATTTCACAATAAGGAAACAATTGAAACTGTGGAATTGTAACCCATAATATTCTTTGAAATTTGCTAACTACTTGCTGAACTGCACTTAGAAATTTATCACTTCTATGTATACATGTTATATTCCACAATAAAAAATATGATTAAAAAAAAGATTGGCTTTATTTTTCATTCAAGTGCTTAAACTCACTTGAAAATCTAAAGGTGCTTTATAACTTAATTATTGAAAACCAATTAGTTTGGCCAAAACTCAGTTCTGAGGGAATTCCTAATTATATTTAAAAATTATGCTTGGGAGGCGGGGCAAGATGGCAGACTGGTGAGCTGTATGTTTTAGTTACTCCTCCAGGAAAGTAGGTAAAAAGCCAGGAACTGCGTGGACTGGACACCACAGAGCAATCTGTCTTTGGGCATACTTCATACAACACTCATGAAAACATGGAACTGCTGAGATCAGCGAAATCTGTAAGTTTTTGCGGCCAGGGGACCCGCGCCCCTCCCTGCCAGGCTCAGTCCCGGGGGAGGAGGGGCTGTCAGCTCCGGGAAGGAGAAGGGAGAATTGCAGTGGCTGCTCTTATCGGAAACTCATTCTACTGATTCAAACTCCAACCATAGATAGACTGAGACCAGACACCAGAGACTCTGAGAGCAGCCAGCCCAGCAGAGAGGAGACAGGCATAGAAAAAAAACAACACGAAAAACTCCAAAATAAAAGCAGAGGATTTTTGGAGTTCTGGTGAACACAGAAAGGGGAAGGGCGGAGATCAGGCCTTGAGGCGCATATGCAAATCCCGAAGCAAAGCTGATCTCTCTGCCCTGTGCACCTTTCCTTAATGGCCCTGGTTGCTTTGTCTATTAGCATTTCAATAACCCATTAGATCTCTGAGGAGGGCCGTTTTTTTTTTTTTTTTTTTTTTTTTTTTTAAATCCTTTTTGCTTTTTCTAAAACAATTACTCTAAGAAGCTCAATACAGAAAGCTTCAAAGAATTGAAATTTGGGCACGTCAAGTCAAGAGCAGAACTAAGAGAGCTCTGAGACAAAAGGCAATAATCCAGTGGCTGAGAAAATTCACTAAACAACACAACTTCCCAAGAAAAGGGGGGTGTCCGCTCACAGCCACCATCCTGGTGGACAGGAAACACTCCTGCCCATCGCCAGCCCCATAGCCCAGAGCTGCCCCAGACAACCCAGTGTGACGGAAGTGCTTCAAATAACAGGCACACACCACAAAACTGGGCGTGGACATTAGCCTTCCCTGCAACCTCAGCTGAATGTCCCAGAGCTGGGAAGGGGGAGCAGTGTGAATTAACAGAGCCCCATTCAGCCATCATTTGAGCAGACTGGGAGCCTCCCAACACAGCCCAGCAGCCCAGAACTGCCCTGGGGGGACGGCACTCACCTGTGACATAGCACAGTCATCCCTCAACAGAGGACCCGGGGTGCACAGCCTGGAAGAGGGGCCCACTTGCAAGTCTCAGGAGCCATACGCCAATACCAAAGACTTGTGGGTCAGTGGCAGAGACAAACTGTGGCAGGACTGAACTGAAGGATTAGACTATTGCAGCAGCTTTAAAACTCTAGGATCATCAGGGAGATTTGATTGTTAGGGCCACCCCCCCTCCCCGACTGCCCAGAAACACGCCCCACATACAGGGCAGGCAACACCAACTACACACGCAAGCTTGGTACACCAATTGGGCCCCACAAGACTCACTCCCCCACTCACCAAAAAGGCTAAGCAGGGGAGATCTGGCTTGTGGAGAACAGGTGGCTCGTGGACGCCACCTGCTGGTTAGTTAGAGAAAGTCTACTCCACGAAGCTGTAGATCTGATAAATTAGAGATAAGGACTTCAACTGGTCTACAAACCCTAAAAGAACCCTATCAAGTTCAGCAAATGCCACGAGGCCAAAACAACAGAAAATTATAAAGCATATGAAAAAACCAGACGATATGGATAACCCAAGCCCAAGCACCCAAATCAAAAGACCAGAAGAGACACAGCACCTAGAGCAGCTACTCAAAGAACTAAAGATGAACAATGAGACCATAGTACGGGATATGAAGGAAATCAAGAAGACCCTAGAAGAGCATAAAGAAGACATTGCAAGACTAAATAAAAAAATGGATGATCTTATGGAAATTAAAGAAACTGTTGACCAAATTAAAAAGATTCTGGACACTCATAGTACAAGACTAGAGGAAGTTGAACAACGAATCAGTGACCTGGAAGATGACAGAATGGAAAATGAAAGCATAAAAGAAAGAATGGGGAAAAAAATTGAAAAACTTGAAATGGACCTCAGGGATATGATATATAATATGAAACGTCCGAATATAAGACTCATTGGTGTCCCAGAAGGGGAAGAAAAGGGTAAAGGTCTAGGAAGAGTATTCAAAGAAATTGTTGGGGAAAACTTCCCAAATCTTCTAAACAACATAAATACACAAATCATAAATGCTCAGCGAACTCCAAATAGAATAAATCCAAAAAAACCCACTCCGAGACATATACTGATCACACTGTCAAACATAGAAGAGAAGGAGCAAGTTCTGAAAGCAGCAAGAGAAAAGCAATTCACCACATACAAAGGAAACAGCATAAGACTAAGTAGTGACTACTCAGCAGCCACCATGGAGGCGAGAAGGCAGTGGCACGATATATTTAAAATTCTGACTGAGAGGAATTTCCAGCCAAGAATACTTTATCCAGCAAAGCTCTCCTTCAAATTTGAGGGAGAGCTTAAATTTTTCACAGACAAACAAATGCTGAGAGAATTTGCTAACAAGAGACCTGCCCTACTGGAGATACTAAAGGGAGCCCTACAGACAGAGAAACAAAGACAGGACAGAGAGACTTGGAGAAAGGTTCAGTACTAAAGAGATTCGGTATGGGTACAATAAAGGATATTAATAGAGAGAGGGAAAAATATGGCAAACATAATCCAAAGGATAAGATGGCCGATTCAAGAAATGCCTTCACGGTTTTAACGTTGAATGTAAATGGATTAAACTCCCCAATTAAAAGATATAGATTCGCAGAATGGATCAAAAAAAATGAACCATCAATATGTTGCATACAAGAGACTCATCTTAGACACAGGGACACAAAGAAACTGAAAGTGAAAGGATGGAAAAAAATATTTCATGCAAGCTACAGCCAAAAGAAAGCAGGTGTAGCAATATTAATCTCAGATAAAATAGACTTCAAATGCAGGGATGTTTTGAGAGACAAAGAAGGCCACTACATACTAATAAAAGGGGCAATTCAGCAAGAAGAAATAACAATCGTAAATGTCTATGCACCCAATCAAGGTGCCACAAAATACATGAGAGAAACATTGGCAAAACTAAAGGAAGCAATTGATGTTTCCACAATAATTGTGGGAGACTTCAACACATCACTCTCTCCTATAGATAGATCAACCAGACAGAAGACCAATAAGGAAACTGAAAACCTAAACAATCTGATAAATGAATTAGATTTAACAGACATCTACAGGACATTACATCCCAAATCACCAGGATACACATACTTTTCTAGTGCTCACGGAACTTTCTCCAGAATAGATCATATGCTGGGACATAAAACAAGCCTCAATAAATTTAAAAAGATTGAAATTATTCAAAGCACATTCTCTGACCACAATGGAATACAATTAGAAGTCAATAACCATCAGAGACTTAGAAAATTCACAAATACCTGGAGGTTAAACAACACACTCCTAAACAATCAGTGGGTTAAAGAAGAAATAGCAAGAGAAATTGCTAAATATATAGAGACGAATGAAAATGAGAACACAACATACCAAAACCTATGGGATGCAGCAAAAGCAGTGCTAAGGGGGAAATTTATAGCACTAAACGCATATATTAAAAAGGAAGAAAGAGCCAAAATCAAAGAACTAATGGATCAACTGAAGAAGCTAGAAAATGAACAGCAAACCAATCCTAAACCAAGTACAAGAAAAGAAATAACAAGGATTAAAGCAGAAATAAATGACATAGAGAACAAAAAAACAATTGAAAGGATAAATATCACCAAAAGTTGGTTCTTTGAGAAGATCAACAAGATTGACAAGCCCCTAGCTAGACTGACAAAATCAAAAAGAGAGAAGACCCATATAAACAAAATAATGAATGAAAAAGGTGACATAACTGCAGATCCTGAAGAAATTAAAAAAATTATAAGAGGATATTATGAACAACTGTATGGCAACAAACTGGATAATGTAGAAGAAATGGACAATTTCCTGGAAACATATGAACAACCTAGACTGACCAGAGAAGAAATAGAAGACCTCAACCAACCCATCACAAGCAAAGAGATCCAATCAGTCATCAAAAATCTTCCCACAAATAAATGCCCAGGGCCAGATGGCTTCACAGGGGAATTCTACCAAACTTTCCAGAAAGAACTGACACCAATCTTACTCAAACTCTTTCAAAACATTGAAGAAAATGGAACACTACCTAACTCATTTTATGAAGCTAACATCAATCTAATACCAAAACCAGGCAAAGATGCTACAAAAAAGGAAAACTACCGGCCAATCTCCCTAATGAATATAGATGCAAAAATCCTCAACAAAATACTTGCAAATCGAATCCAAAGACATATTAAAAAAATCATACACCATGACCAAGTGGGGTTAATTCCAGGCATGCAAGGATGGTTCAACATAAGAAAAACAATCAATGTATTACAACACATTAAAAACTCGAAAGGGAAAAATCAATTGATCATCTCAATAGATGCTGAAAAAGCATTTGACAAAATCCAACATCCCTTTTTGATAAAAACACTTCAAAAGGTAGGAATTGAAGGAAACTTCCTCAACATGATAAAGAGCATATATGAAAAACCCACAGCCAGCATAGTACTCAATGGTGAGAGACTGAAAGCCTTCCCTCTAAGATCAGGAACAAGACAAGGATGCCCGCTGTCACCACTGTTATTCAACATTGTGCTGGAAGTGCTAGCCAGGGCAATCCGGCAAGACAAAGAAATAAAAGGCATCCAAATTGGAAGAGAAGAAGTAAAACTGTCATTGTTTGCAGATGATATGATCTTATATCTAGAAAACCCTGAGAAATCAACGATACACCTACTAGAGCTAATAAACAAATTTAGCAAAGTAGCGGGATACAAGATTAATGCACATAAGTCAGTAATGTTTCTCTATGCTAGAAATGAACAAACTGAAGAGACACTCAAGAAAAAGATACCATTTTCAATAGCAACTAAAAAAATCAAGTACCTAGGAATAAACTTAACCAAAGATGTAAAAGACCTATACAAAGAAAACTACATAACTCTACTAAAAGAAATAGAAGGGGACCTTAAAAGATGGAAAAATATTCCATGTTCATGGATAGGAAGGCTAAATGTCATTAAGATGTCAATTCTACCCAAACTCATCTACAGATTCAATGCAATCCCAATCAAAATTCCAACAACCTACTTTGCAGACTTGGAAAAGCTAGTTATCAAATTTATTTGGAAAGGGAAGATGCCTCGAATTGCTAAAGACACTCTAAAAAAGAAAAACGAAGTGGGAGGACTTACACTCCCTGACTTTGAAGCTTATTATAAAGCCACAGTTGCCAAAACAGCATGGTACTGGCACAAAGATAGACATATAGATCAATGGAATCGAATTGAGAATTCAGAGATAGACCCTCAGATCTATGGCCGACTGATCTTTGATAAGGCCCCCAAAGTCACCGAACTGAGCCATAATGGTCTTTTCAACAAATGGGGCTGGGAGAGTTGGATATCCATATCCAAAAGAATGAAAGAGGACCCCTACCTCACCCCCTACACAAAAATTAACTCAAAATGGACCAAAGATCTCAATATAAAAGAAAGTACCATAAAACTCCTAGAAGATAATGTAGGAAAACATCTTCAAGACCTTGTATTAGGAGGCCACTTCCTAGACTTTACACCCAAAGCACAAGCAACAAAAGAGAAAATAGATAAATGGGAACTCCTCAAGATTAGAAGTTTCTGCACCTCAAAGGAATTTCTCAAAAAGGTAAAGAGGCAGCCAACTCAATGGGAAAAAATTTTTGGAAACCGTGTATCTGACAAAAGACTGATATCTTGCATATACAAAGAAATCCTACAACTCAATGACAATAGTACAGACAGCCCAATTATAAAATGGGCAAAAGATATGAAAAGACAGTTCTCTGAAGAGGAAATACAAATGGCCAAGAAACACATGAAAAAATGTTCAGCTTCACTAGCTATTAGAGAGATGCAAATTAAGACCACAATGAGATACCATCTAACACCGGTTAGAATGGCTGCCATTAAACAAACAGGAAACTACAAATGCTGGAGGGGATGTGGAGAAATTGGAACTCTTATTCATTGTTGGTGGGACTGTATAATGGTTCAGCCACTCTGGAAGTCAGTCTGGCAGTTCCTTAGAAAACTAGATATAGAGCTACCATTCGATCCAGCGATTGCACTTCTCGGTATATACCCGGAAGATCGGAAAGCAGTGACACGAACAGATATCTGCAAGCCAATGTTCATAGCAGCATTATTCACAATTGCCAAGAGATGGAAACAACCCAAATGTCCTTCAACAGATGAGTGGATAAATAAAATGTGGTATATACACACGATGGAATACTACGCGGCAGTAAGAAGGAACGATCTGGTGAAACATATGACAACATGGATGAACCTTGAAGACATAATGCTGAGCGAAATAAGCCAGGCACAAAAAGAGAAATATTATATGCTACCACTAATGTGAACTTTGAAAAATGTAAAACAAATGGTTTATAATGTAGAATGTAGGGGAACTAGCAGTAGAGAGCAATTAAGGAAGGGGGGAACAATAATCCAAGAAGAACAGATAAGCTATTTAACGTTCTGGGGATGCCCAGAAATGACTATGGTCTGTTAATTTCTGATGGATGTAGTAGGAACAAGTTCACTGAAATGTTGCTATATTATGTAACTTTCTTGGGGTAAAGTAGGAACATGTTGGAAGTTAAGCAGTTATCTTAGGTTAGTTGTCTTTTTCTTACTCCCTTGTTATGGTCTCTTTGAAATGTTCTTTTATTGTATGTTTGTTTTCTTTTTAACTTTTTTTTTCATACAGTTGATTTAAAAAAGAAGGGAAAGTTAAAAAAAAGAAAAAAAAGAAAAAAGACAAACAAGGAAAAAAAAAAAAAAGATGTAGTGCCCCCTTGAGGAGCCTGTGGAGAATGCAGGGGTATTCGCCTACCTCACCTCCATGGTTGCTAACATGACCACAGACATAGGGGACTGGTGGTTTGATGGGTTGAGCCCTCTACCATAAGTTTTACCCTTGGGAAGACGGTTGCTGCAAAGGAGAGGCTAGGCCTCCCTGTATTTGTGCCTAAGAGTCTCCTCCTGAATGCCTCTTTGTTGCTCAGATGTGGCCCTCTCTCTCTGGCTAAGCCAACTTGAAAGGTGAAATCACTGCCCTCCCCCCTACGTGGGATCAGACACCCAGGGAAGTGAATCTCCCTGGCAACGTGGAATATGACTCCCGGGGAGGAATGTAGACCCGGCATCGTGGGATGGAGAACATCTTCTTGACCAAAAGGGGGATGTGAAAGGAAATGAAATAAGCTTCAGTGGCAGAGAGATTCCAAAACGAGCCGAGAGATCACTCTGGTGGGCACTCTTACGCACACTTTAGACAACCCTTTTTAGGTTCTAAAGAATTGGGGTAGCTGGTGGTGGATACCTGAAACTATTAAACTACAACCCAGAACCCATGAATCTCGAAGACAGTTGTATAAAAATGTAGCTTATGAGGGGTGACAGTGGGATTGGGAATGCCATAAGGACCAAACTCCACTTTGTCTAGTTTATGGATGGATGTGTAGAAAAGTAGGGGAAGCAAACAAACAGACAAAGGTACCCAGTGTTCTTTTTTACTTCAATTGCTCTTTTTCACTCTAATTATTATTCTTGTTATTTTTGTGTGTGTGCTAATGAAGGTGTCAGGGATTGATTTAGGTGATGAATGTACAACTATGTAATGGTACTGTAAACAATCGAAAGTACAATTTGTTTTGTATGACTGCGTGGTATGTGAATATATCTCAATAAAATGATGATTAAAAAAAAAAAAAAAAAATTATGCTAAGCATGTTACTGACCCAAGGACAGACAATATAGACTAATGGAATCGAATTGAGAGGCCAGAAATTGACCCTCACATATATGGCCAACTGATTTTTGACACGGGGCAAAGACCATTAAATTGAGAAAGAACAGTGTCTTCAAAACATGGTGCTAACAAAAGCGGATCTCCATTTGCTAAAGGAAGAAAGAGGACCCCTATCTCCCACTTTATACAAAAAATCAACTCGAAATGCATCAAAGACCTAAATACAAGAGCCAGAATTATAAAACTCCTAGAAGAAAATAGGGAAGCAACGAAGCAATGGTTTCTTAGACTTTATACCCAAAGCATGAGCAACAAAAGAAAAAATAGGTAAATGGGACCTCATCAAAACTGAAAACTTTTGTGCCACAAAGAAATTCATCATGAAAGTAAAACAACCTACATAATGGTTAATATTCAGGATATATAAAGAAATTCTTCAACTTAACAACAAACACACAAACAACTCAATTAAAAAATAAGCAAAAGACTTGAATAGACATTTCTCCAAAGAAGACATACAAATGGCTAGAAGGTACATGAAAAGCTGTAAATCACCATTAGATATCAGGCAAATGCAAATCAAAACCACAATGAGTTACCATTTCAAACCAATTAGAGTGGTTGCTATTTAAAAAACGGAAAATTAAAAAAAAAAAACACCAAAAAACCCGAAAATTACAAGTGTTGGAGAGGATGCTGAGAAACAGGAGTACTCATTCATTGCTGGTGGGAATCTAAAATGGTACAGCCACTGTGGATGACAGTTTGATAGTTCCTCAGAAAGTTAAGTATAGAATTACCACATGACCGGGCAATCCCACTACCATGCATACATCTAAACGAATTGAAAGCAGGGACTTGAATAGATACTTTCACATTGATATTCACTGCAGCACTATTCACAACTGCCAAAAGATAGAAGCAACCCAAGTGTCAACCAACCAATGAATAAACAAAATGTAGTGTGTACACACACACACACACAGTGGAATATTATTCAGCTGTAAAAAGGAATGAAGTTCTCATACATGTGACAACATGGATGAACATGGAAGATATCATGTTAAGTTAAACAGGCCAGACACAAAAGGACAAATAATGTGTAATCTCACTGATATGAAATAACGAGAATAAGCAAACTGATAGTGTCAGAATCTAGAATATAGGTTAATAGGGCATGAGGTGGGGTTAGCAAATGGGAAATTAAGGCTTATAATGTACAGGGTTCCTATTTGGAATGATGGAAATGTTTTTGGTAATGGATGGTAGTGATGGTAGCACAACATTGCGAATGTAATTAACAGCACAGATATCTACATGGGGTTAAAAGGGGGAATGTTACATAGTATATATGGTAACAGAATAAAAAAAAAAATTCATGGAACTGCATTATACAGTGAACCATAAAGTAAACCATGAACTATAGTTAATAGTACAATTATAAAAATGTGCTTCTATCAATTGTAACAAATATCCCACACCAATGCAAGGTGTTAACAACAGGGTGGTATATGGGAATCCTGTATTTTATGCATGATTGTTCTATAAACCCACAACTTCTTGAATAAAAAAAAATAATGCTAAATATAATAGAATTATTTTCTTGCAAGAACTATATTCTACAGTTCAAAAAAAAAATAAGATTTTAAATATTTTTAATAAGGTAAAATTATTTAGAATAGGAATTACTTTCTCTTTAGAGAGCTGTTTTATTTCTTCCAGTTCACTTGAGAGCCTTTCTATTTCTCTCTGGGCTTGGACTTGTTGACGACGAGCCTCCACTAAATCTGTATGAGAGTTCTGCAACTGCTCCCGGGTGAGCTTCAACTCTTGCTCCAAATCTACAGCCTCTTTGTATTGAGTTGCAATGTACTGTTCCTGCTCTTTCATAACCTAAAAAACAAGGTATTTGTAGAATGAAATGAAATGATAAGGACAGCCTAATTCTTACTCTTACTTAGGTGAATTTCCCTCTCCCAACTAAACCTGTAGAAAATTTAGCACACAATGAAGTACTCACCTACTATGAAACTGATATTCAGAAAATGTTTTGTTTTGTTTTTTAATGAGAAGAAAATTATAAAAGTACTTTATCAACCTGGGAACTCTTTTGTAAGCTGCCTGTTGTATAATACTTAATCATTATGAATGTAACATTCATGACAGAATACATAATAATATATAGTGAAAAAAGAAGTTATATGTGATTATCCATGCCAAAGATGGAAATATATTGGCATGGTAATCAAAACCCACCAATAATTCACACAGCTGGGTTAAGGCCACGGCATTATTCTCTGCTAAAGTAAAATTTGTCACAGGGAATGCTACCCCTCTAAAATATTTTACATCATTCAGTTAAATCCCTAGTAAAGTACTTTTTTTTCAAGGGAAAAAAAAAAAACAAAACAGTGAAGAAAAGTTAGTGGTTCTAAATCAGCTAGGTGATGTAGGTTAGCTGGTAGCGAATGACATTTGACTATAGGGCTGACAATAAGGAGAGAAACCAGTACAAATTACCAAACTTGATGTCTGGAATGGGGGCCCAGAGTCCAACTATGTTGCATATCAATATAAATCCCATGTATTTTTAGCCAGTACTTGTTAGGGAACCTGAAATGATTGGGCCAGTAATCATTTTTGTCACTGATACTCTAGCATGCTATCAGAGACTGCTTGATTTATGTATGTAATTCAAAAATATTTATTCATGCTTACTATGTGATACATACTGTTCTAGATACTAAGGATATAGCAGTGACCAAAGAAGACAAAATGGCTGCCCTGATAGAGTTTATATTCTAGTGGGGAAGATGGATAATCAGTTAATTAATCCAACACAATAAAAAGCTATATCTGAAATTCTAGTGTTAAGTATGGTATTTGAAAACAAGAAAAAGTTACATCCATGAAAAGCTCTGAGAAGCAAGTTTACTTTTTGAAAAGGCAAATGAGCTGAATGGGTTCACCAGTTAACACACATGCAAACTGATGACATGAAATCATCAAACTTTATCTGGCAAATTATATGCACCTGGCCTCAACAATGTACAATTATTATGTATACATTTATTCTCTAGATGGAGTTCCTCAAGGACAAAGGACAACATTTTATTAATATCTATATCTTCGGATCTAATATACAGTAGGTTCTCAAATAATATTTGTTGATCAAATGAGCATATATTATGAAATTACTATATGATAGATACCCTACCAAGGGCTTTAGGGATTACAAAAATTAGTAAGACATTGCTGTTGTCCATACCTAGACCATCAGAAAAAAATTTAAAAAGGTCAAAGATCAAGGTACTTGGCACAAATAATTAGACAGAAAGTATTTACGGCCCAGTTTCTGCATAGTAAAAATAACCAGTTTAAAACATAAAGGTTCATTACACTTTTTAGAGAATTGTACTTGTTTCTTAGGGGAAAAGGGAAATTAATTTGCTTACAGTTTCCATTTCTTTCATCCTTTGCTGTGTTCTTTCTGTTTCTTTTGTCAGTTGACTTATCTCCTGTTCATTTTGTAGCATCATAAACTCTTTTTCTCGAAGCTGTTCTTTGGCATTTTGTAATTTTTCATTCAAACTTTCTATCTGAATGGTAAAGAGATGAGCAAGATTAAAGTATCTAAGAAAAGAGAATTCATTAATCACAGCTGTATTCAAGTAAGTCAAGTTTTAAACACACATTTAAAATTAGCAAAATATAAAAATGTGTTCTTAAGACATCCCATAACTTGGAAATAAGTGTAAGACTTCTGTGCCTAACGAGATAATTAAATGTATACCTAAAATACGTTTAAAAAACTAAATGTCTCAATCAAATTTGTATAAGAAAAGAAAATCGGGATATATTAAAACAATGTATGTTACATGGCTTACGATAGTTTGAAGCTGTATGTACTCCAGAAAAACAGGTTCTTAAATTTAATCCATTCCTGTGGGTGTACAACCATTTTAAGTAGGATCTTTTGATGAGGTTACTTCAGTTAAGGTGTGTCCCACCTCAATCAGAATGGGCCTTAATCCTATTACTGGAGTCCTACATAGGAGAATGAAGTTTAGACAGAGAGAGAAAAAGCAACAGGAAGCAAGAACCTGGACATCACTGGAACCCAGAAGAGAAGGAAGAGACCAGGAAACACCATCAGGTCACTGCCATGTGATAGAGGAACCAAGGATCACGGGCAGCCAGCCCCAGAATTCCACAGCATTTGGGGAGAAAGCATCGCCTTGATTTGGACATTTTTCCAGCTTCAAAACCATGAATTAATAAATTCCCATTGTTTAAGCCAAACCATTTCATGGTATTTGCTTGAGCAGCATAGGAAACTGAAACAATGGCCTTACAAACAAATTTATAAATAATATGTGCTGAGGATAGTGAAAAGAAAGTTCATATCCATTGTGTTCCCTCCTCAGAGGCAAACCGTTACTAGAATTACTTGCAAATCCTTCCAGAGTTTTTAGATAATAAAAATTATTTAGATAATAATTCAGATAATGACAAGTATGTGAACACATTGAGACAAGAAAAACTATATTCTAAATAACATTAAGAGAAAAATGAATATAAAGTAGCATATATGAGATCACTTAAACTATGTGCTTTAATAGCATATATTTTATAAAAATCATATTTATGTGAATAATGGATGCCTACAATTCGAGTTATTTTTAGACAATTTAAAAAGTGTAATTTGTTTATAACTTACCTGCTTGTTGCATTCTTTAAGTTCTAATTCCGATTTCTCCAGAGTACCCTCTAATTTAATTATTTTTTGTTCCATTTCTCCTCTGTGCTCACGAATAGTCATATCCAAATGTGTAACCTAAGTACAAAAGTAACATTACACTGCTATTTAATTCTATTCTTATCTGAAATCTTGTATGCTTGGAATGCAGTTATTGATCATGCTTTAAATTGTTCATAGTGGGTATAACTAAAACAGAAACTCATCTCAAATTATTAAAAAAATGGGGAAAATAATCATTGCTTACCAATATGGATCATGAGTCCCATATATATTATACTAAAGAAAAGATATGATTATGCTTATCAATGACAAATAAAATAACTCAGATTCCATTTTTTACCGGATAAAAATTGCTAAATGATACCTTCTGGATATTTTTGTTCCTCCAACACTGAGCTGAGCAGGTAACTCCTTTCATCTCATATTCTTCTGATTGAGAGTAATATAAAAGATCAAAAAGGCTCAGATACTAAGGTAACCCTCAATCTCAAAAATTCACCTGCTGTATAAACAGCATGATAGAAAGAGATACATTTTCCATGGAAAATAAATGTGCTATAAAAATGCCCATTTTACCAAAAATTGATGACCTCTGAAACCATGGGTGATTATGTCATAACAGAAAATGTTATTAAAATATAATTAAGAAAACTAACCTGAGCTGCTCTTTGCTTTAGCTCCCAATTTCTCTCCTTAAGTGCCTCATCCATTTCAAGGAGTTCTTGCTTTTTGTCTTCAATGTCCATCTTGCATTCCCTGCAATTTATCAAAAGACAAACATCAAAGAAAACAGTGGGACTCATACAGTTCAAAAAAATTCAGTCAACTGGATAACCTTTCATACAAGCTAAAATGGTAGGATATTGTACAATTATCTCAGATTCAAAGAAATAATGTATAAAGAATATGATCGATATCAATACAATTACTTTAATAGTGTTCTAAAAAGGCAAAAGTCAATATATTCACTCAAACTGTACTATTGTAGAACAATTTAAGCGAAATGTTAAAGCACTCCCAGGGCTATAAAACTGAATCAGTTTAAGAAATTTAATAGATCAAGGGAATATTTGAAAAATTTTTCTAGACACCAGTGGTGACTTTACTACAATATTCATCTCATGATTGGGATTCCTGATATCCATATCTCAGTAAAATAACCACTATAATTCTCATAAGGATATTACTTGAAATGATGCCTTATGTATGGAAAAGTACTGATATCTAATGTAAAAATATTTTAAATACATTTTTTACAAACTGTAGTTCTCCTAAAACCCTAGCTTAATATTGACACAATTTTAAGACTTATGCCATTCTTAAGCCTATGATCAGAGAATTTTAATGAGGAACTCTAAATTTTGATATGACAAAGGCTGAAAATGTTGTTGATCCAGTCTGAAATATAAAACAATATTGAAAAAAGATATTTTTAAAATTCTAAACTGCTTTAATGAGCTGTTTGCTATTCTTCTAAAAGTCTCAAAGTTGTAACACAAGGCTATATATTCTTCAAATATGTAATAAATTATAAAGACAACTTCTAACTTCCGCCTGTGGAAATTCTTAAGCTTCCAAAATTCAGCTGCTAGCTACACTTTAAGATTTATTTTTACTTCTTTCATGAATTCATTCACTTAAGACTCATTCAGCAAATATTTAATGGACGCTTACTACATGCCAAAATTCTAAGTGCTGGAAATTTATTAGTCAACAAGATAGAGGCTCCCAATCTCAGGGAGCTTACACTGTAATAGGTGTGGGAGAGGAAAAGACTATAAATAATAAACAACTAAGTTATCATAATATCAAGTGCTATTTAGAGAATTAAAAGGCTGTTAGTGGGTGGCTACTTTAGAGTGGGTGGTCAGGGAAATCCCCTCTAAGGAAATGCGAAGGGCAAGGATAAGAAGCTTGGAATTTTTAAAAAACTGTAGTAAAATACATTTTAATAATTTTAAGTGTACAATTCAGTGGCATTAAGTACATTCACAATGTTGTGCAACCATCACCTTTACTAGTTCCAGAAATTTTTCATTACTTCAAACAGAAACCTCATACCCACTAAGTAGTCACCCCCCCCCCCACTCTCCTTCCCCCAACATCTGGCAACCTGTCTCTATGGATATGCCTACTCTGAATATTTCATATAAATGGATCATGCAGTATGTGGCCTTTGTGTTTATAGCTTCTTTAACTTGGCATAATATTTTCAAGGTTCACTCACCTTGTAGCATGTATAAGTACTTCATTTCTTTTCATGGCTGAGTAATAGTCTATGTATGGAAATATCACATTTTGTTTATCCATTCATCTGTTGAGGGACATTTGGGTAGTTGCCATCTTTTGGCAATTTTGAGTAAAGTTGCTATGAATATTCATGTACAATTTTTGTAGAAGTGGAATTGTTGGGTCATATGGTAATTCTATGTTTAACTTATTGAGGAACCACCAAACCGTTTTCCACAATGGCTATACCATTGTACATTCCCACCAGCAACGTATGAGGATTCTAATTTCTCCATACCTTTGCCACATTTTTCTGTTTTTTAAATTATCATCACTATCATTATTATCATTCTAGCCACCTAATGGGTGTGAAATGGTATTTCACTGTGGTTTTGATTTGCATTTCCCAAGGAACTTGGATTTTATTCTGAATGTTTTGGGATGCCATTAGAAGGTTTTAGTAGGGAAGTGATATGACCTGACTTATGCTTTATCACTGGTTTCTGTGGAGAATGGATTGTAGGGTGACAAGAATTCAAGCAGGGAGAATAGTTAGGAAGCTACAATAGACAGATGAGAGTTAATGGCCTACACTAAGATGGTAATAGAAAAGAAGCGAAGAAGCCAACAGATTCCATTTCAGATTACGTTTTGGAAATAAAGTTGGCATGACTCACTAACAGACTAGATGAAAGAAGAGAGGGCGAGAGATAGCAAGAATAATCTCATACATTTCTGGTTTAAGCAATTGCATGATACTAAGATGGGAGAAGTGCAAAGTTGTGAGGAAAAAAATGAGTTGTTATGGCCAAGTTTGAGATGTTTCTTAAAAATATCCATGAGGAGACAAGTAGGTAGTGGATATCTGAGTCCAGAATTTGGGAAAGAGGTCAATACTGGTGATATGGGATATACCATTTAAACTTCTAGGTCATCCTGCTACCTATATTCTGTTCCTTTACTCCACATTTCACATCCTGGCTTATAACTGTGTTTTCCTTTTCTGAATCTATTTTTTGTACTTTGGCTCTGGTCTGGCTTTCCGCCCTCACTCACAATAGATGTGTGCTGGCACAGCATTCTATGCTATCACTGCTAATCTGAGAACCCGGATGTTAAAGTTAGACAGACTTGTGTTTAACTCCATTCTCTGGACCCTACTACTTGTATGACCTTGGGCATTTTACTTAATTACCACAAGCCTCAGTTTTCCCAACTGTAAAAAGGTGGTATCATTTATCTGATGAATTTATTGTGAGGAAATGAATGAGTTCATACGGGAAGCTCCTGACACAGTATGGGACAAAATAAGGGCTTACTACAAGTAACCATATTACTATTATCCATATTATTTTGCCATTAGCCACTGCAACATGCTGACCCAATCATTTTTTACTGCTATTAGATACAGGATAAGGCTAGTGTGAAACGGTTCTAAGATTGAGGATGCAAGTATTAGCAGCCAACAGCAGCAGCTGAGCATGGGATGGGCTGACTATGGGTGAAAGCAGTTGAGCAGTTTGGACATTTAGGAATCAAACAACAAACTTTAATTGAACTTACAATGTATCAGAGTATGAAAAGTTTTTTACTTAACACGGTATCTTTCTAATTTTGTATCATCCAAGGAGTCAGAGTAATGAGGTGAAATACCTGTAACTGTGATATCATTTTTTAGTATTTAACTCACCGAAGTTCAGCTGTGAGATCCTTTATAGTAGAATATTTTTCCTCAAGTGATAACTGAGCCTTTTGTAGTACATCTCTCAATTCTTGCAGTTGTCTTAAAGTACTTTTCAATTCTCCATGAGCATTTTGTAGTTCAGTCTCTAGTGTTTCCTGTTTCTGCAAGGCTTCTGTTAGTTCTATTTCAGTATGGTGCTGTAACTTTTCTAACTCTTTCACTGTTACAGGGAAAGAGTACTTTTAGAACTACATGTAAAACATTTCGTTCTTAAAGACTGTGTAAATAATCGTAATTAGTATCCAATTTGACTCATCTGCAAGAGGTAAGTAAAATACTGATCACTCATTGCCACTTAGAGCCCCATCATTCTAAATTCTCATCTTATTCTACTTCAGAAGTACACATATGAAGTCAGCTAAGCTCAGCTAACCCATCACTTACCAGCATTTGTTTTCTTATCTAGTTCAGTCTTTGTCTGTTCTAAGATCATATCTAATTGAGAGAGGCGCAATGCTTTATTTTCCCCATCTCGTTTTAGGTGCATTATTTCTTTTTCCATGTTAGACTGCTCTTCCTTGTACTGATCCATCTCAAGTTTCATTTGCCTAATTAAAAACAAAAAAATAAAATAATTTATAAACTTCAAAACCAACTGACTTTTGCCTGGCTAAACAAAATCTGCAGGTTGTATAAGGACAAATATTACTGGCAGAAGTCCACTCAGAATCTTAAATCACCTATATATATATTTTTTTTTAAATGTCCCAATTAAAAGATTGTAATTCTGCACCCTTTTTTTTGTACCACTACATAAAGCTGTACTATCTGGTAATATTTAACAAGGCTAGCATTCTTTTCAATCTAACTACATTTAACTTTCATGAAGCTTTGTATGTATTGAGAATATCCATGTATAGGTGCGTTCTTCATCTGTAATTTCTATTATCAAGACAATAAATAAGCCAAAAAAATGATTCCAAGTAATCCAAGCATCAAAATATTCATCATAAAGACCATATCAGCATAGGAGTGCCAAAACATTGTTTCTACTTTGAGCCCCATTGTTACTATTATCTTTTTTTTAGCATTAAAAGAGACTAGAAATTCCTAGACTAGTATAATTTCCCTGCTTCACAGAAACCGGTGAATTGTCTGGGATAATTAAACTAATTATTAATATTGATAGGGCCAGTTTTACTAACTTTCAGTCAATCCTAAACTGATTCCAATATGGAAATTCCTCTACCTATAACCATATCAACATACTGAGAGGCAGTTTTAAGTCCATTTGTTGATAATTCCAAAGTGATACTAAATAAATAATCTAATGTCATCCCCAAGGGTAGAGAGAGGTGATAACCCCTTTGCATTAACATATTTTTAAAGTATTTTTTTTCTTTGAAATTTCATAAATTGAGTTTGCAAGTAGAAGCAGTTGTATAGCACACTGCATTTCTTCTCTAAATGCAATTTAAGCACATTTGGATTAGTTTAAGGGGCTTTTAATCTGATGTCCATGGGTAAACTTAAGGAAATCCATAAAACCCCTGCAACTACATGTAAAATTATGTACTATTATATTAAATTAAATATGTATATCTTTGTAAAGAAAAAGATTTATAGATTTTTATCAGATTCTCAAAATGTGACCACAATCCAACAAACATCTTTGTACAGAAAAAAATTTTGGACTTAGATTCTCAAATGTGACCATGGCACAACAAAGTTAAAAGTTATTAGATTAGATAAGCACGAATGCCCATTTTACAGTTCTAAAGTCCCAGGTAAATAATTTTTAGTTTTACCACCTAGTTTCTTATATTAGAAATAGACAATTAGAAAAGAAAAATTGAAAGTGTTTGGTAAACAGAACCAAGTGCTAATAGCCTGTCAGCAAAGAAAGCAGCTGGTGAAAAATTATAAAAAAACAGAAAGAAAAACACAGCAGTCTACAGACACTCAGTAAAACATGAAGACAGCTCTCCATACCTTGAGGTTTCATTAGGGGATCACTATACTTTTGCATAGTTTAAGCTGATGTATATAATGACAACCTTGAGACATTAAGGTAAAAATGCCAAATATATTTTAGAAAACTTTCTATCAAAAAATATGTTTTGTTTAGTTTGTTTTAAAGTTTCAACATTTGATAGAGATAAATTCCACAACTTTCAAAATTCTATGACAGGTTTTAAATCCACCAGTTTTTCCAGAAATACTTTACCTTCTTATCCCAGAGTGATTGACAGCAATCAAATGTGAGATTGGAAATAGAGCCAAATAAAGTACTATGTAAAAGTCATGCTGAAATGTAAGTACACTGATCAAAGATGACTGTGAGTATAGTTGAAAGAGGAAAGTTAGAAGCATGTGGGACACCAGAAGGAGAGGAAAAATAAAGACTGGGACTTTATAACTCAATGAAACCTAGAGTGCTCAACAATTGTGATAAAATGTTCAAATGTGTTTTTGCATGAGGGAGGACACATGAATGTCAACCTTGCAAGGTGTTAAAAATAGGGTGGCATTGGGGAAAAAATACAATCAATGCAAACCAGAGACTATAGTTAACAGAAACTTTGTATTATGCTTTCTTTAATGTAACAAAGGCAATATACTAAAGCTAAATGCCTATAAGAGGGGGACATAAGGGAGGGGTAAGGGACTCTTGGCATTGATGATGTTGCTGGACTCTTATTCTACTTTAGTTTACTTCTATCTTTCCTTTCATTGCTTTTTAGCTGTCATGTTTTTTTTTTTTCCTTCTTTCTTTCTTTTTCTTTTGTCTCTCTACCTTCTTGGACTCTTCCTCCTTCTTTGTGGAAGAAACAGAGATGTCCTTATATAGATAGTGGTGATGGTGGTAAATACATAAATATGTAACTCTACAGGGAACCATCGATTGTTTACTTAGGATGGAAAGTATGGGGGGTGAACAAAACAGTCTAAAAAAAACATAAACGAGTTAATGAAGAAACCTTGAGGGCACTACATTGAGTGAAGTAAGTCAGACACATAAGGACAAATATTGCATGGTCTCACTAATATGAATTAATTATAATATGTAAACACATAGACATAGACATGAAATATAAGTTACAAGGATATAGAATGAGGCTAAAGAATGGGGAGTGGTTACTTATATGAGCAGAATGTTCAACTAGGTTGAACCTAAGTGTTTGGAAGTGGACAGAGGTGACGGTAGCATATTATTATGAGAATAACTAACAGTGCTGAATGGTACGTGAATGTGGTGGAAAGGGGAAGCTCAGAGTCACGTAGGTCACCAGAAGGAAAGTTGAAGGTTAAAAGATTAGGAATGTACAAAACAGTGAATCTTGTGGTGGACAATGTCCATGATTAACTGTACAAATATTAGAAATCTCTTTCATGAACTAGAACAAATGTATGACACTATAACTAGAAGCTAATAATAGAGGGGTATATGGGGAAAATTATACCTTTTGCAAACTATGTACTGTAGTTAACAGTATTTTAGCATTCTTTCATCAACAGTAACAAATGTACTGTACCAATACTATGAGCCAATAATGGAGGGGGGTGGTTAGGGGTAGGGGAGGAATTGAGTTTTCTTTTTTGTCTTTATTTCTTTTCTGTAGTAATGAAAATGTTCTAAAAATTGAAAAAAAATTAATTGTGGTGACGGATGCAAAGCTGAATGATGGCATCATGGGCAACTGATTGTGCACTTTGGATCTTTGGATAATTGTATGGTATGTGAACAATCTCAACAAAATAAAATAAAAAAAAAAGTGCTGAACTTTTAGAACATAGCAGCTGAGAATCTCCAGCTTCTTCAAACACAAAAAAGATTTTAAAAAATAGCTATTGAAGCAGTTTGAGAAATCTAAACAGTGCTATATGAGCCTCAGCACTGAGAAACCAGAGTCAGGATCATTCACATACAGTTTCATTGACATGTAGTACCAGAAGTACTTTTTCATAGTTGTGTAACAACAAAAAACCAGTCTTAGTGCATGTCTAAATTGATCTTCTCATACCTTAACTTCTTTGCATTTCAGTTTCTGTATCTTAAAAACGGGGAAAATAAAACCCACATCATAGGGTTGTTTTGAAGATTAAATGAGTTGATGTGTCTACCTAGCACACTGGCTGGTATACGGAAGGAGCTTAAATTCCTTTCCTTTCTTTCTATCCTTAAAGATATTTTAACTCTAAAATACAGATATATTTTAACTCTAATACCTTTTAGGAGTGAAAAACAGAATTTTATAAATTGTTATTCCAGTAGTAAAAGAAAAGTGGGAACAGGAAAAACAAAGAAAAGCCCTGATTTATGACAAGAGGATTACTTGGAACTATGGTACATCTTTCTTAGGAAGTTTAATCATCTAGTCCAAAAGCTTCCTATCACTTTTTATGATTTACCTTTCCTACTGAACATGTGTATTAGCTGTAATTATGAGACGTCAAAGGGTGGGAGGGAGGAAAGAAAGAAGTAATTGCTTCAATTTTCTCAGTGAAGCAGAAAGCAAGATCATCAGTGAGAGCCAGGACTGAAGAGGATGGGTTGGAGTTTTGAAAGAAGCAGTGAAAGTATAAAACAGTCTTTTACTAGAGGAGAAATACACTGACTGCCAGGCAGTATCAAAGGAACGCTTGAAGTCTGAAATTAGGAAATTAAAGTAAAACTAATCAGCATGGTTGTATTTTTCTGCAGCCTCTGTAAAGATGCAAGCATAGAGTAGTCACAGTTGGATTTATATTAGTGTTGCATACCACAAAGTAAGAGGAGTATGGAAATCAGTGATTTTAATGACTAACTGGAATTCAAGCTGCATAAAGGAAGAAAAAAGGGCATGAAGGGAATGAGATAATGGTGGAATTGATGGTTACAGGTCCTGGTGGGGTCAAAGAAATGTTGAATTTGGAGTATCAGAAGGAATGAAGTGAAAATAAAGGAGTAGATAAATAATATTCAGATTATGGAGACATTGTAGATATTGGAATGACAAGATCTAGGGTAAACCATGGGAGTGAGTGACTAAGGTAAGACAGAAATCAGGATCATTAGAGAAGGGTTTCAGAAGTTGGGATGGGGTGGGAGAAGGGAACAGAAGATATGGGGAGCTTCTGAGAATTAGTGTGAGAGGCGAGGGTTGACCCGCAAATCTAGGGCTTCTGTGGTATCTGCCATTAACAAAGATAAAGTTATAATGTGATTACCCTTCGTGGACTTGAGAAAGATATTGAGTCACTGCTTTAAGTGTTGGTTGATAGACATCTGTCAATGGGGGAAAGAAGATCTAAAGAACTGTGGTCTTAGTCTTAAACATGGGATACCTTCTTAATCCTGTTAAGAGAGTGGTGAACGTCTGGGCAAGCAAGTTGTTACTCTGAGTATGTAAGACTTACCTTAACCCCTATTGATGAGGGAAGAGGCAGCATGAGGAGATGTGGTTTTAGTTTCGGTGGATAGGGTCCCTGTGAACTTCTGTGGATAGAGGGGTGGTCTAATTATGAGTGTACTATTAATTACGTCAACTCTTGCTGACAAAATAAAAGGGGTCTGGGGAAGGTACGTGTTGCTTTCAGCTCATGGGCCCTGTTCTTGACCAATTAAATACTGATGCCTGGGTCCAGCCAAACCAGTTGAATGAGAATCTTTAGAAGCATCAGCATTTTTTACAAGCGCCTCAGATGATTTTAATGTTCAGTCAAGGTTGAGAACCACTGTTTTATTCTATTAAGTTACTTCCTTCCACTTATAGTTAGATTCCTGAAAGTTTCCTCTATAAGAGTACATCTCTGCCTGCAGCTTTTAACGTAATTCACAATGTAACTTAATACAACAGTTACTGAGTACCTATGGGCTATAAGGAACTGAGCTAGTTGTTGTGGAGGGCCCCCAAGTAAAGCAAATATGATCTTTGCTTTAAGAAACCTACAGTATGGTGGAGAGACTAAGGGTTTTAAACTATCATGCAAAAAAGGTCTGAATGAAGGTTATAAGAGAGATATAAACAAATTGTTCTAGAAACATGGCCTGTGGAGAAATTAATTCCTTAAGCAAATGCTTCACTGTATATTACTTGATTTTGAAACTTACAAACTACTGATATTGAAACAGGAAATTATATAAAAACATTCACATTTTACCTGGCAGTACTAGTAAGCTCAATTACTTTTTCCCTTTTCAAATCTGCTTCATGTGTGGCTGCTTCATATCTTTCCTCCATTTTTCTCAACTTTTCAGTTGAACTTTCCCTTTGTTTTTGAAGCTCTTGTTCCAGTTTTGATACCTTGTAAAGCAGTTTTCAGTAAGTACTTTAAAAGTCACAATTCAACATTATTCAGAAGAAAATATTTATATAAATAAGTAGTCTAACCTATCACTTGATTTCAAAATGGAATACAAAAATCAATATACAGACCAGAAAGTAATGTCTTAGAAACATAAAGAAAAAATCATTTTGTAATAGCAAAGATATTTTACTAATATACATACTTAGATATTTAGAGAATGGGTCACATCATAATACCAATGCAAGACTGTGAAAAACTGAACAAAATAATGGTAAATATTCCCTTGCCATTGTCCTCATTTGAAATGTTCTTTCTTCTCTTGTCAAACTATGATCCCTTCCCTCTTCACAAATTGGCTCAAGATTCACTAAATGAAGAATCCCCAAATTCCACCTGACTTCAAATGTTACAACTTGCATTTGCTCTCAGACAACTTGTATTTGTTCTTATCTGTTCTTTCTTCTGTTCCACTGCAATAAAGGAGGTATTCTTTCTCCCATATAAATCAAATTGCTTCATAGGTATTCAGAATTCAATTCCTATCCACTTTCTCAGGAACCTCTCATACTACTGACAACTTCTACTACTGTATCTTATCTTCAACCTTTCTTTCTCCTAGTTTCTTCACATATTATTTAAACATGTTCAAGACCTTCCCAATTTATAAAAAAATCTTTCCTTCATACCTCTACCTCCCTCCAACAACCACCATTTCTGTTACCATCCTTTATGTCCTCTCCTTCATAGACCAACTTCTCTAGGAGTTTACTATGCTTGTATCATAATCTCATCTCTCATTCATTCCTCAACTCAATCTGGCCATTTTAAAGAAACTGCGATTATATTACCAATGACCTCCATGTTGCTAATTTCAGTGGATACTTGTCAACCCTCATTTAACTTGACATTGATTGCAGCAGCCCATGACACCAATAATCATTCCTTTCTTCCTGAAATACTATCCTGGCCTCCATGCACCATATCCCTCAGGGATCTGTCCAAGTCAATCACTTCTCTTCTCATTCTATATTCTCTCTTTATGTTTTCAATGGACATTTTCGTAACTGTGATCTCAAAGTTTATCTCAAGCTTCTGACTTTAATACCCTCCCTGCTCTTCTCCTAATCCGTCACTGAATTAGGAAATACAGATTATAAACCATTAACACCCAGCCCTCCAATTCAGGTCCCAAGAATAAAATTAAAACAGTATCCATATAAAAAGGGAAGACCACCAAGGGAAATCTGTCCACCCTATTCTTGATTAAACAGCCCACTCATAAGCAAAAAGAATCAAAAGATGAGTAATAACATGAAAAGATCCAATATAGAACATATGCATGGTAGAACATAAACAAAAGGCAGAAAGAGAACATATACTGGAAGATTTACCCCAATACTGAAGAAAATTTTAAATATAAACTTTGAGTCTCAAAGAAGTTAAAGGGGATATAAAATCTTTAAAAAATAAAATCAAATGAAAAATACAAATGAGCTGGTAGAATTAAGGGAAAAAAAAAGAAATGAAAACCACTTTAGAAGGAACAAGAATAAAAATCAATCCTACAAAAACTAGAGTCAATGACAAGGGATTTAGGAAATGGGAATCAAACACATATGAGATGAAGAGATAATTCAGGATGAAGCTGTATAGCAGGCATAGCAAGCAATAGGTCTACACTTTAACGAAAGGAATGGACAATCACAGGAATGATGCCTCTAAAAAAGAAAATATAGAATACCTGCCTGATATGTTTGAATGTATTGAGAGGAGATTTTTTTAGCTCCATGGGAAACTGTGAGAATGAATTAATAAGAAAATAATAATAATAAAAAAAAACTATACAAAGAAAAAAGTTAAGGTATGAGATTACAGGAGACTTATTTTCAGTTTTCATTTCTGTGAAGTTTGATTTTTTGAGAAACAAAAGACCGAACCAAAACAAAAACTGAAATATCTGTTAAAAGAATTCAGATGAATTTCAAACAGGAAAGATAAGTAGCAGGGACATTTTCTGATGGGATTTTTCATTCAGTGCATTGCTTTGGCATTTCTTTATGGATAATAATACCATGTCCTGATCCAAAAGGAGCTGGAAGGTATGATGATACAGATAAGTATTATATTCAAGTTCAGGAAGAAAGAAATAGAATGTGGCCACAGTATTAGAAATGCAGGTTGAATTACAAAGGAATAGAACTTTATCTATTTTACCATGTAAATTTTCTTACACTATGGAATTGTTGAAATTAAATAGCAATTTATATAACTAACCAAAAATCAATGAACAATTTTTTAAGTTTCTATTTCATGCAAATAAAAACATTTTTGTCCAATAAAATATACCTGTTTTTCCAGTTTAGTTTGAATGTCTTCTAGTTCTCCATTTCTAATTGTTTCTTGTTGTAACATTTGCTGCTGTTGCTGAAGAGTATGCTGTAGAATAACATTTTGCTCAGTGGTCTCTTGAAGGCTGTGATTTTTTATCTTTAACTCCTTCTGTAAGCAATATACCTAAAAAATATATACAAATGCATCACATGAAATGTTATCATTACAATGAAATGTTTCAAATAAAGACAATAAAATGTCAGAGCTGTCTTCCTTATTAATTAATTATCCCCATGTGGGATAATTGTCATGTGGGAGTAGCATTCCTTGTTCTGATGGGGGAGATGTTGTAGAAGAGCCTGCTTGCACGGTTGGCCCTTGGGTGGCATCTGGGAATGTGACTTTTGAAACATTTCCTATGATAAGGTAGTTTTGCCTCTGGAGCACTGAGACCTGCTTTTCTTCTGGGAGTTTAGAATTTTGAATGTTGTGGCTGATTGTGTGCTTATGTGACCAGTCTCCAATAAAAACTCTGAACTTTTAAGTTTCAAGCAGGCTTCCCTGGGCAGAAACACTGTGCATGTGTTGCTGTAATTCGCTGCTAGAGAAAGGACCACATTCTGTGTGACCCCTCCCGTAGGGAGGAGAGAACACAGCAAGCCATACATTTCTCCAGACTCTACCTGATAGGTCTTTTACGCTTACTGATAAATGTAATAAACCATAGCTATAAAATAAAATAGCCAATACATGTTAGGGGCTAATTATCATATTATTTATGCATTATTGTTGTTTGTAACCTTTGATATTCATGCTCCAAAAAACAGATAAAGGAATGACAACACCAACTAAGGAGTTTCACTCATTCACCCCAAATATTTAGAACTTGAATACACTAGTCCCCAAAACCACTTTAAAAGATACCTTTAAAGTTATCTGGGAACACCTATTAAGAAGGAAAAAAAATATGCTCTTTATCATAGTAATCCAAATCCTAAAAATTTGCCAACAGAAATTATTTTTAAAATATTACAAACAATGCATAATTTAATACATATTTTATAATATTCTTCACCTTCTCCCAAAAGGCGAAGGTTTAGTAAATGATGATATCTCAGTCTGATTAAAAATGATGCAACCACCTAGGTGAGAAGCACAGGGCTGATGTTTGGTCTAAGTACAGCTGGCCCAAAAGAGCTAGGAAAATGTAAGTAGTATCTAGCAAGTCATTCAAGGGTCTTGAGAACATGGAAAGCCCAATGGGCCTTGTTTACTGGCAGTGAAAGGCAAGGTGGCAAAATAGAACAAAGGTTTTAGAGTCAAGCAGGCAGAAATTTGAATTCTAGTTCCACCACTTTCACTGCAGTGTGACCTAGGCCAAGTAACTTAATCGTTTGGAGCCTTAGTTTCTCATTTTACAGATGAGGATAATACTTCTCTCACAGCACTGTTTTAAGAATTAGCCATATTAAGACTATGCCTGGCACATATTAGGTCCTCAGTAAGTGATGACTATTACTGCTAATAAACAAATTGCATCTCAAAAAATGATGCAACCATTCAAAATCATAAGTAAAAAGTCTGTAGCAAATAAAAAACAATTTTTTGCTTTTATTTTCATTTGATTTCGTATAGAAATGGGAAGAAATGTATGAGCCTTCCAGAGTAATGGGTGAAAAAGAATAGAAAAATGTATATTCCATTTTAACAGCCTCTAATAAAAGTCAGAAATCAGAGCTGAATGCCACAAAAAGCAACATCTTTCTTCCTTCAAAAGTTTTGAAAATTTTACAAAATGGTATTAAATGAAAGAAAACAAGAGATTACATTTCTTAAATGTACATGCAAATGGAAAAATGAAATCAACTGAAGAATTAGACAGTAGACTGTAGGTAAATTTTCTTTAGAAGTTTTCTTTATTGTTGCCTATAGAATAAATTTTTTAGAAAAATAAAACCATTCCTTGAAAACAAAGCATCTTTTCAATAAATATCATTCTAGAAGAAAGGAGTTTTAAACTTCTTATAAGAAATAGAAGAGAATCCTGAGCTATATCTTTTTTTCTAATTATCTAGCAGTTCAATATTCAGCAGCATTACTAAGGGCTTAAGGGCCAAATACTCTTTGCTTGTGGTAAGAAGTTATTAGATTTCAGGCTTCTTCATTACATGATGAATTTATGAACTTGGAGTAACCCTAGATATTGAAGGCAACTGAATAATTTCTAATATTACTATTATAGTTATTCATATAATGTCAATCTGTATTACTTAATTCTATCTGCATGAAAATAATTCATTTACTGCAAACATGTATCTGTATCACCTATTTTGTTTTTGTCTGCTAGCTTCTGACAAAACTGCAGCTCACTGTTTTGTGGTGGTTCATTTTATAGAGAACTGATTGGCCTACAACACAGGTTTAAATAGTATTTTTTTTTCTTTACTGGAACATCATATCTCATACTTACCTTCCCAATCACTGAAGAAATGGACAAAAGGACTCAAATAAGACAGGAGAAAAAAAGAGAAAAGCAGGAGAAAAAAAAGATAGTACCTAAGCAAAAAACCAAAAAATCCATACCACATAACAAAATAGATCTTATTTCAGTAATCTAGTCACTGGCAAAAGAATTTCAATTACATATACTGAAATATCTAACATGTTAGCTTCATCACAAATATTAATTTAAAAAATTAACCTGCATTTATCAAATTTATACTGACATTTCATTGCACTCTTCTTTAACTTCCAGTTGACTTTACTTTAAAAGTACACAGAAGACAAATCATTTTCATATTATATTCTCTGTACTAAGTTTATTATTATATTCATAGTATAAATTTATTTTCTCAAAATCAGTAAGACTTTACATTGTAAAATCTATTTTAAAATTAACTTTATCTAGTATTAATGTGTATCCAAAGCAAAAACTCTCATAATTGTTACTTAAAATTAAATACACCACATAAGTTACCAATGTGATGCCAACTAGCCAAAATTTAAATCTCATCAATTTGAATAAAGATATTTATCAACAAAGTTATTGATTTTATTGAATGAATTATTTATGCAGAAAATGTTGAGGATTTTTCGCATCTATTTTGTGTTTATTTTCCTCTACCATGTTGACAATGTAATTTTGCATTAATACATATTTTTACAACTTTAAAAACATTTTCAAAATGTGGGTTTACAGAAAAATCATGCATAAAATACAAGATTCCTATATTCTTCCCTATTTTAAACACCTAAATTTTCAAAAATTTAGAACCCCAAAGTCAGTCTTACATTAATCTTAAATGTATATTTCCCCATTTGGAAAGGCTGGATGAAGCCCTAATTCTGTACACTGTTACTATGTGCAATATTACCCCAAAAGAACATCAAATTATTATAATAAAAAGAAAGGAATTATGAAATTTATCCTTGAAGAACTATATTAATTCAGTCTACAGAGGGTAGACTAAAGGAGTTCTAATGAATACACAATCACCTAGCTGAGGTAAAGCGTGGGAGAATATTTAGTAGCTTTTTGCAGTAGACAATCAGCATGCAGTTTTCAAAACTTGCCAGCTTTCTACTAATATGCTCCACGGCCATGTACCTAAATTATTCACCTACTGAGTATTGAGAATATCCACTGATTTAAAAGATTTAAACAGTTTTAAAACATCACCTATTATTAATAAAATGAATCAAATTAAATTTCTAAAACCTAACTACATACGACGAAAACCTCACAATTCTGCTGTTACAAGGTATTAATAATACTAACTAGCATTAACAGTTACGTTAGAAAGAGTTTTTTCTGTAAGATGTTACAATTTGCTCTAAAGACAAATAGGTCAAATCCATTACTTGGATTATTCTCTATGTTTCTTATCAATACACATGAACAAATGAAAGATGACCTCTTAAGTTTTCTAGTAGGCTAAGCAAGCCAAAACATATACAGTTGAGCTAACAATTAATCAGCAATAAATGGTCTTGCAAATCCTTCTGAAATATCCATTTTTCCCAAGTCTGGTCTTCCATACCTAAATACTACTTATTTCTAATTCAGTTTGAGCCTAGGTTTATATTTCTAGCTGTTCTGGAAGTTTGTGTGTAAATGCTAGTAGCTACCCTAGGTCGCTAATGCTGTTTCTAAGAACTCAAAGTCCAAAGCCAAACAGACTCTCCTATAACACTTTGCCTGCTTCCAGACTCCATCTCTGCCGAGTCCATTTATGCTGGAGTGGATTGAGGGCTGTAGAATAAATGCCAAAAAAATGTACTTTTTGTACTATTTTAAAGAAGATCATAGTAAAAAACATATGATATTCCTATTTTAAAAAGTCAAAGCAGACTTTTAGTTTAGTCTAATTACTAAGTATTTGAATAGAGAAATATATTACCATCTCTCAAAGATGCTATAAAAACCTTTATGGGGAAAGGTGGAAGGAAGAAGACAAGACCATATAAAATCTAACAGTCTCTTATTTTTAACTTCTAAGGTTATATAACTATGTGGCACATCCTAAGTATGGAGTGTTGGTTACCTACATATTTGCTCTTAGAACTATCCCTCCCTTTCCTCTACTCTATTCGGTGTACTGCAGGAAAGTGCACTTCCTAAGCTCCCTTGTCCTCTAGATTCCACATAGGTTTGGCAGATGGGAGGGACCAGTAGCAGCAGTTCTCTATTGCTCAGTTCCTACTGGACAGATACTTTTTCTGTAGTCCCAGGTCCTGCTAGACAGCCCTGCTCCTGGACTATCATCACACCACCTCTTTCTTATGTTCCTCTAGCTTTAAGGATGTTGATGGGTCCCTGCTTATCCTAATCTCTGGGTCTCCTTAGTATCCTTTGTTTGGCTTCTCCACTCTTCCATCACCTGTGTATTCAATTCTCTATATAAAATTTCCTCCATTTGAAAGATATAGAAGGGTTTCTATTTTTTCTGGCTTGATATTTCTGATACATTCAAGATAAACTAAATCAAAAATTGTTGGGGGCTACTTCTAAAACTGAATATAAGGTTTATATACAAATATAAATTCTAAAGAAGAAATAAAAGAATTTTTCACTAAGATTATCCTTTTGAGTAGAGTGCCTACTGTGTTGAAAACAAACTGCTAGACAACGAGGATACAGAGATGAATAAATCAAGAAGTCTTCAATCTAGTACGTAAGAATCTCAACTCAATAAAGCAAGTTGAACTAAACTGAATTCTCAATCCTTCAGACAACAGAAGGAACAAAGACAAAATGGGAAAAATTTGAAAAATTTTATACCTCTAAATCTAAAACGTATGTTCTTAAGTGTAATTCATTTCATATTATAATTACTCTGTGCTATTAATAGTTTTTTCTTCAGATTCCTTTAATAGAAATAAAATAATCATAATTTTAAGGTGTTGTGTTTCATGTTGCATTGAGACAGTTTGTTTTTTAAAGAACATAAAATTGGAATTCACATTTTGCTAGAAATATTTTTTATATCAAATACATAAAGATGTACTTTTAAAGTATTCTGAAAATAAACATTATTTCAAAAAGAAGTCACTTGAAGAACATGCTATATATAAAGGAATTTACCTCATCAGATTTCTTCTTTAGCTGTTTTTCAAACTGCTCCTTATTTCCATCCAACTGATTCAAATGCAAGGCGAGTTCTTCCTTACAAATTTCCAATGCTGAATCTAGCTGTCTCACCTAAGCAGGAAAAAAAAAAATGTTAATCAACTAATATTAGTTAGTGTTTATTATATACTTAATATTATGCAGATTTATCTCCTGATGTTACCTTACATTCCTACTTGGGATATAAAACACTATTATGAAAAAGATTTATTGAGAAAACTAATTCTTCATTGTAAAGTAAGGAACCAAAGAGGAAACCAGAGAATGGATTCTGATGAATAAACAGGAATTGAACAAAGTCAAGACGTGAAGAAGGGCATCCCAGGAAGAAGGAGTATGTTCAGAGGCAAGGCACTGTCAAAGGGAAGGGTAAGAAGTCAGCCAGAGCTCAGTGTGTCAAGAGGATGAATTTGTAGATGAGTATTTGGGAGATAAGGTTAGCAAGATAGACTGGGGCTAACTAGTCAAGAACTTATACACCCAACACCCTAAAATACTTTCTTAAAATAATAGGTAGTATCTAAGACTACTGCTTAAGCAAGAAAAATATTAAAGTGAGGACAAACTGGTAAATTTTGTTAATGATGCTAAGATGTTAATATTCTGAATATGCTAAAATCACAAAGAAAATTAAAACTTTTGGGCAGCTAGGAAAAAAACCCAAACTTAAGCAAAGGCTGCTTTTGCTTTGAGTCAACAAAATACATTTTCAGAAAGGCAGCAATGTAAGTTGGTTCAAGTGTACATACAGCTACAAATTCTTTATACTACTTTAATATGAAAGGGCAAAGGAGCAAAAAAGCAAACCAAATTCAGTATTTTTTCCAAAAAAATTAGTGCACAGGCCACAATTTACATATATACTCCATTTTCCATCTATTAATAAGATTCTTGCCTTGTTGCTTTCTTTTCCTTACTGTAATTTTGAGCTTCTCAGGGATGTTTTTTTTCTCTTAATGCTAACAGCATTCTAATTTGCAGTTTTGAAACTGAGAAATGTCAGCAAAATAAGGAGAAAAATTATCCTTGCAACTCTTATTTCTAAAAAAAGGAAACTTGTAAGACACACAGATTTCAAGAATGTCCCTATACCCTGTGTATATAAATAACCAATAGCCACCAAAACTTCTGTAATTCTGAATGACTGTCTCTGTTGATCATTTGTTGCCCTGGTAGTAATCTTTGAATTAACATTTGTTTTATAGAAGGTATAAACACTTCTGTGTTTTCTTTCTTAAGCAAGAGAATGAACATTGGTACTTGTATCATGTTCCACATACAGAGAAAAAAATCTATGACTGCCAAATATTACTACCTAATAATTACCAACATAATAATTGATTCAGGCAAGTTTCATCAATAGAGGCTAAAGCCATGGGTTATAAAGTTATTGAGGAAGAGGACATTTAATAGCTTCAAAGAATCACCCAATAGTTTATTAATTACAAAGGGAAAAATGTACCCTTTAAAATGGTGAGATATGGCAGTCATCTCAAATAAGACATTAAGGGTATAATTGCCAATAGTGGGGTGGTCTGACACTACGTGCCTCCATGTGAAGCAGTGGGAGTTATGCTCATCTGGTATGCTTGTTGATCTGGACTTTTCAAAAGATTCAGTGTCATGAAGAACAGGAGGCAGCAAGATTGGTTTAGATTGGGGGAGTCTAAAGAGCCAAGAAGAAGAAGTGAATTATAACTGAATCATAGATTGGAGAAAGAAAAAAGAACAAGCTAGAGTAGTCTTTCTCAAGCTTTATTGTGCATACAAATCACCTAGATATCCCATTGAAGCAGATTCTGATTCCATAACAAGGCTGGGACTAGGTGAGGCAAGGAAGGTGCCTAGGGCTCAAAATTGAAGGAGGCACTCACTCTCAGGGTTATGCAAGTGCCAACCTTTCACTCATACAACCCTGAGAGTGCCTTCTTAAATTCACACCAGAGGCACCTCACTTACTTCACCTTAGTCCTGGCTTGATATACTGCAATTCTAACAAGCTCTCAAATGATGCTAATGCTACCAGTCTGTAGACCATGTTTTGAATGGTAAAGCTATAAAGGACATTTTTAAATAATTGGAAAAATTTTCAGTATGACCCATGTGTTGAATATTACCGAGTTAATATTGACTTTCTCTGCTGTGGTAACTTTGTGTGGTCACAAAGGAGAAAGTTTCTGTTTGTAGGAGAAGCATGTTTAAATATTAAACGTGTAAAATGTTATGAGATCTGCAGACTTCTCTGAGGTGGTTTGGCACAAGGGAACTATGTGTGTGTGGATATGGACAATGGTATATATAGAGAGAAATGAAGTGAGTGTAGCTAGAAGTTAACAGACAGAGAATCTAGATGAGGGGTACAGTTCCCTGTACTATTCTTTCTACTTTACTGTGGGTTTGACATTTTTCAAAACAAAATTAATTAAAAATTAATGAACCAATTAAAATAAGTAAATAATTTAAAAACCACTTCTGTTAGATTTCATATTTGAACAAAGAGCTTGAGTCTCATGTGGATAAACACCATTCACCATCTGAGTTAATTTTATGTATCAACTTGGTTAGATTATGGTATTAATTGTTTGGTCAAGCAAGCACTGGCTTGATTGTTACTATGAAGGTATCTTAGAAAAGGATTTGCATCTTCAGTTAGTTGACTGCATCTACAGTTGATTGTATCCACAATCAACAAAGGATACTGCCTGCCCTCAACAATATTGGGAGTCTCCTTATCCAAAGAGTTGGGGGTTTTAAAAGCCAGATGTAAGGATTTCAGAGATAGAAAAGAAGAATTTCTGCCTTCAATTTCAGCATAAACTTTATTGGAGTTTCCAGTTTGCAACCTGCCCTAAGGAGCTTGGAAGTACCAGACTTTGAATCACTTTTACTGGAGTTTCCAGCTTTTATCCTGCCATATGTAAGGGCTTGCCAGCCCCCATAGTCACATGAGTCAATCCCTTATAATAAATCTCTTAACTTATACATACATACATATATATATATATATATATATATATATATATATTTCTTTGTTTCTCTTAAGAACACTAACACAAAATGTAGACAAACCGTTTATCAATATATACATATACATGTATTTGAATGAATGAAATCAAACAAAAAACAACCACTCTACCGAACCAAAGAACTTCCCCCAAATTGTCTCCAATGAGAAAAATTAAAAAAAAATAATTTTTTTAGCATTACTAGCCTTGATTGTTTCTTCAGATACTTGGTTCTGTAATGTTTTCAAAGCTTCATCTTTCTTCATATTTTCCTTTTCCATTTCCTGAAAACACACATATTGGTAGCAAACATAAATGCTAAACATTTTAGCATTAGCAATGGACTAAACAAGTGATGATTTGATTAGCACTAAAGGAATGTTACAGAATCAAAAAACTTTAAAATTAGTCAGCTTTGAAATAGCTTTTATAAATATGATTTTACCCCTTTGCTTTCCGTCAAGAGTCTATCTAGTGATTCAAGATGGTGTTGTTTACATATGATATCTTGTTGCAACATGGACATAGTCTTTCTTTCTGTTCTTTAAAACTGTTGGTCTTTTTTCTCTAGTTGAGCTTCAAGCTAAAAAAAAAAATAGGATTTGATTTTTCATATTAATTTTTTAAATGTTAAAACATTTTAAATATACAGAAAAGAATATAGTACTCACACATGAATATACCACTGAAATTAGTTTTACATTTTACCAAAATTCCTTCAGTTTCCCTCCTTTTAGACAAAAAATGAAATCACATGCCCATCTCTTCTCCTTTCCTCTCTCACCTAACTACTAGACTGAAATTGGTCTGAATTGTTCTCTGGTGTGTTTCATTCTTGTACATGTTTTTTATGATTTTACTATGTATGCATATCCATGAAAAATATATAATGTAATGTTTTGAAAATTTACATAAATAATATCAGTGTTTCTGCAAGTTTTGGCAACTTGTTTTTTCATTTAAAGTTGTTTTAGAGATTATCCATGTTGACATATGTGGATCTAGTTCATTTATTTTAATGGCAATATAATATTCCATTACAAGGATAAGCTATGGTTTGTCTACTCCTAAACTCAGAGACCGTTTATATTTTATCATTATTACAACAAATGTTGCAATAACACCCTGTATACATGTCTCCTTATGTACATGTCTGAGAGTTTCTCTTGAGTAGAACACATAGAAGTGGACTTCTAGGTTGTAGGATATGCACATTTCCGATTTCACTGGGTATTTCTCTTGAAAACGAATCAATTTACACTTTCACTAGCAATATATAAGAATTCTCACTTCCTACAATTTCACCAATACTTGGTGTTATCAAACTTGCCAGAGATTTTGCAGACAATATAGTTAAAGAAATTCCTATGTGTATGCTCATGTTATGTATGTGGTATGTATATTATCTCTCTAAACATATGAGATAATATATATCTATCTATGCATATCTATTACATATACATACATACATATAAGAATATGGCAACAACAGAGTTAACTAGAATATATTAAAACCAAGGAAATCTGAAAGGTAAATAAATATTAAATGAGAATAATCAAATAAGAGATTAGACATAAAAGGCATTTTAATTAACTTAAAATATTCCAGAAAAAGCAGAATTTGGAAGTTAAACTTTCTATTAACAATTGAAGAGAGAAAAAAAAAAGAATTGAAGAGAAATTTCTGGGTTCTATTAAACAAGAAGAAGGAAATAAATAGAAAACAAGGTGTGGAGATTAACCTCAATAGAAAAAAAACACTTAAAAGATTAAATTTAACTCTCAGAAATTTTCTAAAACATGAATACACTGAAATTTCAAGAGTAAACAAGATTAAATGAGGTTATAACTAGATTTTCATGTAATCTGACAAATCAATCATCAGAGTCCCTTTCAAAGACATATTTTGTCAATTCTCTGCAGTATATTAACACTGGTGATACCAAATATAATTCTTCCTAGACTTTCTCACACTCTCAGATTACTCCCTGAAGAATTTATCAGGGATAAACTCCTCATCTGAAAAAACATTTTTACCTTCTGAATCAGTAATTCCATTTCTGAGAAGCCATGATAAAATAGTCTAAAATATGGAAAAAAAACAGCTTTAAAATGAAGTTTACTGAAAATTATAATTCTGAAAAACAGTAAACAACTCAAATGGAAACCATTCTGAAATGCAGATACTATACATTATGTGTTGTGTAGGTATGTGTACTATATATAAGAATACAAAGATGCAACTGGTTTGGAAAGATATAATCTAAATTTTACAAAGATTCTTGGGTGGTAAGCTTTTAAAAATTAATTTATATACAGTAAAATTCACTTTGTTGGTGTACAACTTGGAGTTTTAACACATGCATAGATTTATGAAACTGCCACCACAATCAGGATGCAGAACAATTCCTTCACCTCCAAAATTCCCTCATGCAGATTCTTTATAGTCAAACTCTCTATGCACCCCAACCGTTAGGAACCACTAAACTGCTCTCCATTCCTATAGTTTTTGTCTTTTTGAGAATGTCATAGAAATGAAATTGTACAGTATGCCACATTTTGAAGTTGCCTTTTTTCTTTTAGCATAATATCTTAGAAATTCACCCATGGTTTTTGCTTGTATCAGTAGATTGTTTCTTGTTATTGCTGAATAGTATTTCATTGCATAGAGGTATCACAGTTTATTCTTTTAACCACTGAATGATAACACGGCTGTTTCTCATTTTTGGTAACCATGAATAATATTACTATAATCGTATCAGATGGGTTTTAGTGTAAACATAAAATTTTCATTTATCTAGGACAAATATCTGGGATTGCTGGGTTATATGTTAAGTGAATGTTTAACTTTATTAGAAAATATCAAACTCTTTTTCAGAGTAGCTGTACCATTTTGCATTCCCACTAGCAATACATGAAATATCCAGTCACTTTGTATTTTGACCAGCATTTGGTATTGTCAGGTTTTCTCTCTTTTCAAAAGGCATTCTATTAGGTATGTAGTGCTATCTAATTGTGCTTTAAATTTGTATTTTCCCAGTGACTAATAATGTTGAATATATTTTCAAGTGCTTATTTGCTATCCGTATGTATTTTTTATCAATGAAGTATCTGTTCAAATCATTTGCCCACTTAAAAAAATTGGGTTGCTTCCTTAGTGATGAATTTTGAGAGCTCCTTATATAAGCTGGATACAAGTTCATGGGTAGAAATGTGATTTACAAATATTTTATTCTTGTCTGTGGCTTTTCTTTTCATTCTCTTAACAGTGTCTTTAAATTAAAAGTTTAATTTTGATAAAGTCAAGTTTATCAATTTTTTCTTTTATAGATAGTGTTTTTGGTATCATTTAAGAACTATTTACTTAATCCAAGGTCATAAAGATTTTCACCTATATTTTCTTATAATAAGAGTTTTATAGCTTTTTATATTTAAGTCTACTATCCAACTTGAATTAATTTTATATAAGGTACAAGGTGTACATTGAGGTTCCATCTTTGGAACACAGCAGTGTCCCATTAATTCCAGCACTATTTTGTTGAAAAACTCTCTCTCCACTGAATTGTCTATGCACCTTCGTTAAAGCTTAACTGGTGATTGTGGAAAGATGGTAGAGTAGGAAGCTCCAGGAATCAGTCCCTTCACAAAAGTTGAACTGGCAGGAACTGTCTAAATCAACTACAATGAAACTCCAGATTCTAGTGGGACACGTGCAGCATCCAGGGAGAGCAGAAGGAAGTAGTTTTGCAAATTAAGGTAAACACTGGAGAGCTTCACTCCTCTTTACTCTGGCTACCATCCCCCTTCCTCCAGTCCTTGGCAGGCCAGAAGAAACAAGATTTCAACAACGAGTAACTGGTAAAGAGATTCGATCAGTAATCAAAAACATCCCAACAAAGAAAAGGATGAGAGCAGCTGCACCATTTACATTTCCACTAGCAATGAATGAGTGTTCCTATTTCTACACATCCTCTCCAACACGTTTTAACTTTCCCTTTTTAATAGTAGCCATTCTAGTTGGTGTGAAATGACGTCTTCTGGTTTTCATTTACATTTCCCTAAAAGCTAGCAATGTTGACCATCTTTTTTATGTGCTTTATAGCCATTTGTATATCTACATTGGAGAAATGCCTATTGAAGTCTTTTGCCCATTTTAAAATTGGTTTGTTTGTTTTTTATTGTTGATGTGTAGGATTTCTTTATACATTTTGGATATTAAACTATTATCAGATGTATGGTTTCCAAATATCTTCTCCCACTAAGTAGGCTGTCTTCTCACTTTCGTGACAAAGTCCTTTGCATAAAAGTTTTAAATTTTGTTGCGTTTTGGTTTATTGCTTGTGCTTTGAGTGCAAAGTCTAAGAAACCATTGCCTAACACAAGATACTGAAAATGTTTCCCTACATTTTCTAAGAGCTCCATAGTCCTAGCTCTTGTATTTAGGTCTTTGATCCATTTTGAGTAAATTTTTGTATATGGTGTGAGATATGGGTCCTCTTTCATTCTTTTGCATATGGATATCCAGTTCTCCCAGCACTATTTGATAAAGAGACTGTTCTGTCCCAGTTGAGTGACTTGGCTGCCTTGCCAAAAATCAACTGACCATTCATAGGTGTGAGGGATCTATTTCTGGACTCTTAATTTGATTCAGTTAGTCAATATTATTATCCTTGAGCCAGTAGCATCCTGTTTCACAACTGTAGCTTTATAATATGCTTCAAATCAGGAAGTGTGAAGTCTCCATCTGTGTTCTTCTTTTCAAGATTTTGAAAACGTTCTATTTTGACTATTAGGGGTCCCTTACCATTCCAAATAAATTTGATAATTGGTTTTTTCCATTTCTGCAAAGTAGGCTGCTGGAATTTTGATTGGGATTGCACTGAATCTGTAAATCACTGAATCTGTAAATCATTTTGGGTAGATATGACACATCTTAATGATATTTAGCCTTCAATTCATGAACACAGACTGTCCTTCCATTTATTTAGGTCTTCTTTGATTTCTCACCAGTATATTGTGTTTTCTATGTACAAGTCCTTACATCCCTGGTTAAATTTACTCCTAGATATGTGATTCTTTCAGTTGCTATAGAAAATGAATTTTTTGATTTCCTCCTCAGTTTCTCATTACTATTGCACAGAAACATTACTTAATTTTGCGTGTTGATCTTGTATCCCACCACCTTGCTAAATTTGTTTATTACTCTAACAGCACTGTTACAGATTTTTCAGGACTTTCTATAATAGGATCATGTACTCTGCAACTAGTGAAAGTTTTATGTCTCCTTTCCAATTTGGATGCCTTTTACTTCTTTTTTCTTGCCTAAGTGCTCTGGCTATACAACTTCTAGTACAATGTTGAATAATAGTGGTGACAGTGGGCATACTGTCTGCTCCAAATCTTACAGGAAAGCTTTTATCTTTCAACACTGAGTATGTTAGCTGTGGGTATTGTGTTGAGGAAGTTTCCTTCTATTCCTGTTTTGCTAAGTGCTCTTATCAAGAAAGGATGCTGAAGTTTGTGAAATACCTTTTCTGCGTCAACTGAGATGATCATGTCATATTTTCCCTTCATTTTGTTGATGTGGTATATTATGTTAATTTGATTTTCTGCTGTTGGACCATCCTTGCATACCTGGGATGCTGTGTACAGGATCCATTCACCTCACTGCGTGTCTCAGAGCTTCACTCCTTCTTGTAGTTGCTCAATATTCCATTTTACGCATACATCACAGTTCACCATTCTGTTCCTCAATCTATGTACCCTTAGGTCATCACCACTCATTGCAAATCATGAATACTGCCTTCATAAACACTAGTGTGCAAAGGTTCATTCATGTCTCTGTTCTCAGATCTTCCAAGTACATACCCCATAATGAGGCTGCAGGACCTTATGGCCCCCATATCCTTAGGTTTTTGTGGAACTACCACACTGACCTCCAGAAAGGCTACACCACTATGCCTGCTTATCAATAGTAGATAGGTACATCCCTCTCACCATGTTTTCTCCAACACTTTTACTCCTATTTATATTTTTTCCTACATTTTATAGAGGTATAGTCACATACCATACATTTATCCACAGTGTACAGTCAGTTGTTCACAGTATTATCCTAAAGTTGTACATTTATCACCACACTCAGCACTTGAACATATTGATTACTACAAAAGAAAATTTTTGTGTTTTTTTTTTTAGCGAATAATAAAAAAGATGACAAAAAGAAAAATAACATGTCATACGATACAATATAATAGTAAGGACAGAAAACAACACCATATCCCTCCCTTATATCCCCCTCTCATACACACTTAGCTTTGGTATATTGCCTTTGTTACATTTAATGGAAGTATATTACAATGCTACTGTTGACCGTAGACTCCAGTTTGCTTTATGTTTTTTCCCAAATACCATCCCTTTTTAGAGATCCTCTATTTCACCTAGAGTCAGTGTAAGTTGTGTTTCTAGAATTTGTCCATTTCATCAAAGTCATCTAATTTGTTGGCATACAGTTGTTCATAGTATCCTCTATGATCCTTTTTATTTCAGTGCGTCAGTAGTAATCTCCCCCCTCATTCCTGATTTTATTTGCATCTTCTCTCTTTTTCTCTCTGTCTAGCTAAGGGTTTATCAACTTTATCTTTTCAATGAGCCAACTTTTCAATTTGTTAATGCTCTCTATTGTTTTTTAATTCTCAATTTCATTTATTTCTGCTATAATCTTTGTTACATCTTTCCTTCTGCTTTCTTTGGGGTTAGTTTGCTGTTCTTTTTCTAGTTCCTCCAGGTGTGCAGTTAGGTCTTTGATCTTAGCTCCTTCTTCCTTCTTAATGTAGGTACATAGGGCTATAAATTTCCCTCTCAGCACTGCCTTCACTATATCCCATAAGTTTTGATATGTTGTGTTCTCATTTTCATTTGTCTTGAGATATTTACTGATTCTCTTCCAGTTTCTTCTTTGACCCATGGATTGTTTGAGTGTGTTAAGTTCCATATACTGGTGAATTTTCCAGTTCTCTGCCTTTTACTGATTTCCAGCTTCATTCCATTATGGTCAGAGAAGGTGCTTTGTAAAACTTCAATCTTTCTATATTTAAATTTATTGAGACTTGTTTTGTGACCCATATTTTCCTTCAACTCTTTGAATTGATTTAGATTTTTTTGATTAGTTGTTCCAAATTCTATGTCTCCTCTGACTAAGGCATATCTTCCTGTTCGTTTTGTTGTACGGTTTGTAATTTTTTGCCGAGTCTAGGTATCTGATTATTTTGATGAGTTAACTCTGAAGTTTAGTATCTCCCTCTTGTCTAGGGTTTTATTGTTGATCAGCTTTGTGTTAAGGCTCTCTTTGACACTTGGTTCAACTTATTCTGGACCTTTCGAGTAGCCTGGGTCTAACTGTTCAGATTTGTTCAGCTCTTCATCTGATTCTTGCCCTGGATATGTGACACAATTTTTAAGATTGCCCTTTTTGTGCAGTTGTTACACCTCCAGGAGAAAGCTTCCTTTCCTCTGTTCCTACTCTGGGAAACTTGATCCATTCTGTTTTGTTATTTTGTGCAGATTTTTCTCTCCAGCTCCTATGATTTGTTGAAATTCTCCCCTCAGTGCCCCCTTTTCCTTACACTTATCAGTTCATTTTAACCCCCTTTTTTCTTTTTCTGTGAGGTTTTCTGTCTCCAGTTTCTACCCCATGAGGATATCCCACCCCAGGGAGCTAGAACAGGTCAATCCAGAAAAGGTGGGTCACTCCAGAAAAGTCAGTTTTGCATTTGAATTTAGTAAATGCACCTCTTGTTAGCAGTTCTGCTGTGCAATCTCCCTCTTCCCGCCACCCCTCCACCCCCCAGGAGACATTCTGTATGCAGCACAAGTCAGTGGTTTGTGTTCTGTCCTGGGTCTCTGCGGCCTTAGGTCCCTGTGCCTGGATATGTGTGGGACTCTAACTTGCTGCTGTGAGTGACTCTATAGTCTGTGTCCATGCTGAAAGGACCCCCATGAGACTCCCAAGATGGACGGGACCAAGTGAGGGGGAAGGGTAGGGACCTGCGGGTATGGGATGGAAATTTCCTACTTGCTTGCGATTTTTTTTTCTTCAGTTCCACATTTGTGGAGACCTTCTCCAGTCTCTATCATCTCCGGTCTCTGCGGCCTTGGGTCCCTGTGCCTGGATATGTGTGGGATTCTAACTTGCTGCTGTGAGTGGCTCCATAGTCTGGACTTTTCAGAGTTTGTCTTATGCCACCATGCTGATGATGTCACTCTCATGAGAGTTTTTTACATATTCTGGATACAAGTTCTTTGTTGGATGTGACTTACAAATATTTTCTTCCGGTCTGTAGCTTTGTCTTTTCATTCTCTTAATACTGTCTTTCACAGGGTTTGCCTTTCCATTATAAATTTTAAAATCAGCCATGTCTACAAAAAATTTATTGGCATTTTGACTAAGATTGCATTAAATCTATAGATCTGTTTGAAGAGTATTGTCATTCTAAATATATTGAGGCTTATAATCCATGAAAATGTTATTTGTCTCCAAATATTTAGGTTTGTTTATTTCATTAATATTTTGTAGTTTTTCAGCAGAGATCTTCCACATATTTTGTTACATTTATATTTACACATTATATTTTTGGAGCTCTTTTAAATAGTACTATTTTTTTAAATTTTGATTTCCAACTGTTCATTGCTAGTCTATAGAAACAACTGATTTTTGTATGTTTCTATGTATGTTAACTTCTATCCTATGACTATGCTCATGTATCAGTTTTAGGAGATTTTTGTAGATTCCTTTGGATTTTCTACATAGATAATCATGTTATCTGCAAATAGGAATAGTTTCATTTCTTCCCTTCCAATAGAAATTCTTTTTTTCTTGCCTTATTGCCTTAGCTAAGACTTTTAGTATGATGTTAGAATCAGCTATTCTTGCCTTGTTCCTGGTCTTAGGAGAAAAGTATTCAGTCTTTCACCTTTAAAAATGATGTTATCTGGGAGGCGGGGCAAGATGGCAGACTGGTGAGCTATAAGTTTTAGTTACTCCTCCAGGAAAGTAGGTAAAAAGCCAGGAACTGCGTGGACTGGACACCACAGAGCAATCTGTCTTTGGGCATACTTCATACAACACTCATGAAAATGTCGAACTGCTGAGATCAGCGAAATCTGTAAGTTTTTGCGGCCAGGGGACCCGCGCCCCTCCCTGCCAGGCTCAGTCCCGGGGGAGGAGGGGCTGTCAGCTCCGGGAAGGAGAAGGGAGAACTGCAGTGGCTGCTCTTATCGGAAACTCATTCTACTGATTCAAACTCCAACCATAGATAGACTGAGACCAGACACCAGAGACTCTGAGAGCAGCCAGCCCAGCAGAGAGGAGACAGGCATAGAAAAAAAACAACACGAAAAACTCCAAAATAAAAGCAGAGGATTTTTGGAGTTCTGGTGAACACAGAAAGGGGAAGGGCGGAGCTCAGGCCTTGAGGCGCATATGCAAATCCGGAAGCAAAGCTGATCTCTCTGCCCTGTGGACCTTTCCTTAATGGCCCTGGTTGCTTTGTCTATTAGCATTTCAATAACCCATTAGATCTCTGAGGAGGGCTGTTTTTTTTTTTTTTTTTTTAAATCCTTTTTTCTTTTTCTAAAAAAAATACTCTAAGAAGCCCAATACAGAAAGCTTCAAAAAATTGCAATTTGGGCACGTCAAGTCAAGAGCAGAACTAAGAGAGATCTGAGACAAAAGGCAATAATCCAGTGGCTGAGAAAATTCACTATAAACAACACAACTTCCCAAGAAAAGGGGGGTGTCCACTCACAGCCACCATCCTGGTGGACAGGAAACACTCCTGCCCATCGCCAGCCCCATAGCCCAGAGCTGCCCCAGACAACCCAGTGTGACGGAAGTGCTTCAAATAACAGGCACACACCACAAAACTGGGCGTGGACATTAGCCTTCCCTGCACCTCAGCTGATTGTCCCAGAGCTGGGAAGGTGGAGCAGTGTGAATTAACAAAGCCCCATTCAGCCATCATTTGAGCAGACTGGGAGCCTCCCTACACAGCCCAGCAGCCCAGAACTGCCCTGGGGGGACGGCACTCACCTGTGACATAGCACAGTCATCCCTCAACAGAGGACCCGGGGTGCACAGCCTGGAAGAGGGGCCCACTTGCAAGTCTCAGGAGCCATACGCCAATACCAAAGACTTGTGGGTCAGTGGCAGAGACAAACTGTGGCAGGACTGAACTGAAGGATTAGACTATTGCAGCAGCTTTAAAACTCTAGGATCATCAGGGAGATTTGATTGTTAGGGCCACCCCCCCTCCCCGACTGCCCAGAAACACGCCCCACATACAGGGCAGGCAACACCAACTACACACGCAAGCTTGGTACACCAATTGGGCCCCACAAGACTCACTCCCCCACTCACCAAAAAGGCTAAGCAGGGGAGAACTGGCTTGTGGAGAACAGGTGGCTCGTGGAAGCCACCTGCTGGTTAGTTAGATAAAGTGTACTCCACGAAGCTGTAGATCTGATAAATTAGAGATAAGGACTTCAATAGGTCTACAAACCCTAAAAGAACCCTATCAAGTTCAGCAAATGCCACGAGGCCAAAAACAACAGAAAATTATAAAGCATATGAAAAAACCAGACGATATGGATAACCCAAGCCCAAGCAACCAAATCAAAAGATCAGAAGAGACACAGCACCTAGAGCAGCTACTCAAAGAACTAAAGATGAACAATGAGACCATAGTACGGGATATGAAGGAAATCAAGAAGACCCTAGAAGAGCATAAAGAAGACATTGCAAGACTAAATAAAAAAATGGATGATCTTATGGAAATTAAAGAAACTGTTGACCAAATTAAAAAGATTCTGGACACTCATAGTACAAGACTAGAGGAAGTTGAACAACGAATCAGTGACCTGGAAGATGACAGAATGGAAAATAAAAGCATAAAAGAAAGAATGGGGAAAAAAATTGAAAAACTCGAAATGGACCTAGGGATATGATAGATAATATGAAACGTCCGAATATAAGACTCCTTGGTGTCCCAGAAGGGGAAGAAAAGGGTAAAGGTCTAGGAAGAGTATTCAAAGACATTGTTGGGGAAAACTTCCCAAATCTTCTAAACAACATAAATACACAAATCATAAATGCTCAGCGAACTCCAAATAGAATAAATCCAAAAAAACCCACTCCGAGACATATACTGATCACACTGTCAAACATAGAAGAGAAGGAGCAAGTTCTGAAAGCAGCAAGAGAAAAGCAATTCACCACATACAAAGGAAACAGCATAAGACTAAGTAGTGACTACTCAGCAGCCACCATGGAGGCAAGAAGGCAGTGGCACGATATATTTAAAATTCTGAGTGAGAGGAATTTCCAGCCAAGAATACTTTATCCAGCAAAGCTCTCCTTCAAATTTGAGGGAGAGCTTAAATTTTTCACAGACAAACAAATGCTGAGAGAATTTGCTAACAAGAGACCTGCCCTACTGGAGATACTAAAGGGAGCCCTACAGACAGAGAAACAAAGACAGGACGGAGAGACTTGGAGAAAGGTTCAGTACTAAAGAGATTCGGTATGGGTACAATAAAGGATATTAATAGAGAGAGGGAAAAATATGGCAAACATAAACCAAAGGATACGATGGCCGATTCAAGAAATGCCTTCACGGTTTTAACGTTGAATGTAAATGGATTAAACTCCCCAATTAAAAGATATAGATTCGCAGAATGGATCAAAAAAAATGAACCATCAATATGTTGCATACAAGAGACTCATCTTAGACACAGGGACACAAAGAAACTGAAAGTGAAAGGATGGAAAAAAATATTTCATGCAAGCTACAGCCAAAAGAAAGCAGGTGTAGCAATATTAATCTCAGATAAAATAGACTTCAAATGCAGGGATGTTTTGAGAGACAAAGAAGGCCACTACATACTAATAAAAGGGGCAATTCAGCAAGAAGAAATAACAATCGTAAATGTCTATGCACCCAATCAAGGTGCCACAAAATACATGAGAGAAACACTGGCAAAACTAAAGGAAGCAATTGATGTTTCCACAATAATTGTGGGAGACTTCAACACATCACTCTCTCCTATAGATAGATCAACCAGACACAAGACCAAGAAGGAAATTGAAAACCTAAACAATCTGATAAATGAATTAGATTTAACAGACATATACAGGACATTACATCCCAAATTACCAGGATACACATACTTTTCTAGTGCTCACGGAACTTTCTCCAGAATAGATCATATGCTGGGACATAAAACAAGCCTCAATAAATTTAAAAAGATTGAAATTATTCAAAGCACATTCTCTGACCACAATGGAATACAATTAGAAATCAATAACCATCAGAGACTTAGAAAATTCACAAATACCTGGAGGTTAAACAACACACTCCTAAACAATCAGTGGGTTAAAGAAGAAATAGCAAGAGAAATTGCTAAATATATAGAGACGAATGAAAATGAGAACACAACATACCAAAACCTATGGGATGCAGCAAAAGCAGTGCTAAGGGGGAAATTTATAGCACTAAACGCATATATTAAAAAGGAAGAAAGAGCCAAAATCAAAGAACTAATGGATCAACTGAAGAAGCTAGAAAATGAACAGCAAACCAATCCTAAACCAAGTACAAGAAAAGAAATAACAAGGATTAAAGCAGAAATAAATGACATAGAGAACAAAAAAACAATAGAGAGGATAAATATCACCAAAAGTTGGTTCTTTGAGAAGATCAACAAGATTGACAAGCCCCTAGCTAGACTGACAAAATCAAAAAGAGAGAAGACCCATATAAACAAAATAATGAATGAAAAAGGTGACATAACTGCAGATCCTGAAGAAATTAAAAAAATTATAAGAGGATATTATGAACAACTGTATGGCAACAAACTGGATAATGTAGAAGAAATGGACAATTTCCTGGAAACATATGAACAACCTAGACTGACCAGAGAAGAAATAGAAGACCTCAACCAACCCATCACAAGCAAAGAGATCCAATCAGTCATCAAAAATCTTCCCACAAATAAATGCCCAGGGCCAGATGGCTTCACAGGGGAATTCTACCAAACTTTCCAGAAAGAACTGACACCAATCTTACTCAAACTCTTTCAAAACATTGAAGAAAATGGAACACTACCTAACTCATTTTATGAAGCTAACATCAATCTAATACCAAAACCAGGCAAAGATGCTACAAAAAAGGAAAACTACCGGCCAATCTCCCTAATGAATATAGATGCAAAAATCCTCGACAAAATACTTGCAAATCGAATCCAAACACACATTAAAAAAATCACACCATGACCAAGTGGGGTTCATTCCAGGCATGCAAGGATGGTTCAACATAAGAAAAACAATCAATGTATTACAACACATTAAAAACTCGAAAGGGAAAAATCAATTGATCATCTCAATAGATGCTGAAAAAGCATTTGACAAAATCCAACATCCCTTTTTGATAAAAACACTTCAAAAGGTAGGAATTGAAGGAAACTTCCTCAACATGATAAAGAGCATATATGAAAAACCCACAGCCAGCATAGTACTCAATGGTGAGAGACTGAAAGCCTTCCCTCTAAGATCAGGAACAAGACAAGGATGCCCGCTGTCACCACTGTTATTCAACATTGTGCTGGAAGTGCTAGCCAGGGCAATCCGGCAAGACAAAGAAATAAAAGGCATCCAAATTGGAAAAGAAGAAGTAAAACTGTCATTGTTTGCAGATGATATGATCTTATATCTAGAAAACCCTGAGAAATCAACGATACACCTACTAGAGCTAATAAACAAATTTAGCAAAGTAGCGGGATACAAGATTAATGCACATAAGTCAGTAATGTTTCTATATGCTAGAAATGAACAAACTGAAGAGACACTCAATAAAAAGATACCGTTTTCAATAGCAACTAAAAAAATCAAGTACCTAGGAATAAACTTAACCAAAGATGTAAAAGACCTATACAAAGAAAACTACATAACTCTACTAAAAGAAATAGAAGGGGACCTTAAAAGATGGAAAAATATTCCATGTTCATGGATAGGAAGGCTAAATGTCATTAAGATGTCAATTCTACCCAAACTCATCTACAGATTCAATGCAATCCCAATCAAAATTCCAACAACCTACTTTGCAGACTTGGAAAAGCTAGTTATCAAATTTATTTGGAAAGGGAAGATGCCTCGAATTGCTAAAGACACTCTAAAAAAGAAAAACGAAGTGGGAGGACTTACACTCCCTGACTTTGAAGCTTATTATAAAGCCACAGTTGCCAAAACAGCATGGTACTGGCACAAAGATAGACATATAGATCAATGGAATCGAACTGAGAATTCAGAGATAGACCTTCAGATCTATGGCCGACTGATCTTTGATAAGGCCCCCAAAGTCACCGAACTGAGCCATAATGGTCTTTTCAACAAATGGGGCTGGGAGAGTTGGATATCCATATCCAAAAGAATGAAAGAGGACCCCTACCTCACCCCCTACACAAAAATTAACTCAAAATGGACCAAAGATCTCAATATAAAAGAAAGTACCATAAAACTCCTAGAAGATAATGTAGGAAAACATCTTCAAGACCTTGTATTAGGAGGCCACTTCCTAGACTTTACACCCAAAGCACAAGCAACAAAAGAGAAAATAGATAAATGGGAACTCCTCAAGCTTAGAAGTTTCTGCACCTCCAAGGAATTTCTCAAAAAGGTAAAGAGGCAGCCAACTCAATGGGAAAAAATTTTTGGAAACCATGTATCTGACAAAAGACTGATATCTTGCATATACAAAGAAATCCTACAACTCAATGACAATAGTACAGACAGCCCAATTATAAAATGGGCAAAAGATATGAAAAGACAGTTCTCTGAAGAGGAAATACAAATGGCCAAGAAACACATGAAAAAATGTTCAGCTTCACTAGCTATTAGAGAGATGCAAATTAAGACCACAATGAGATACCATCTAACACCGGTTAGAATGTCTGCCATTAAACAAACAGGAAACTACAAATGCTGGAGGGGATGTGGAGAAATTGGAATTCTTATTCATTGTTGGTGGGACTGTATAATGGTTCAGCCACTCTGGAAGTCAGTCTGGCAGTTCCTTAGAAAACTAGATATAGAGCTACCATTCGATCCAGCAATTGCACTTCTCGGTATATACCCGGAAGATCGGAAAGCAGTGACACGAACAGATATCTGCACGCCAATGTTCATAGCAGCATTATTCACAATTGCCAAGAGATGGAAACAACCCAAATGTCCTTCAACAGATGAGTGGATAAATAAAATGTGGTATATACACACGATGGAATACTACGCGGCAGTAAGAAGGAACGATCTGGTGAAACATATGACAACATGGATGAACCTTGAAGACATAATGCTGAGCGAAATAAGCCAGGCACAAAAAGAGAAATATTATATGCTACCACTAATGTGAACTTTCAAAAATGTAAAACAAATGGTTTATAATGTAGAATGTAGGGGAACTAGCAGTAGAGAGCAATTAAGGAAGGGGGAACAATAATCCAAGAAGAACAGATAAGCTATTTAACGTTCTGGGGATGCCCAGAAATGACTATGGTCTGTTAATTTCTGATGGATGTAGTAGGAACAAGTTCACTGAAATGTTGCTATATTATGTAACTTTCTTGGGGTAAAGTAGGAACATGGTGGAAGTTAAGCAGTTATCTTATGTTAGTTGTCTTTTTCTTACTCCCTTGTTATGGTCTCTTTGAAATGTTCTTTTATTGTATGTTTGTTTTCTTTTTAACTTTTTTTTCATACAGTTGATTTAAAAAAGAAGGGAAAGTTAAAAAAAAAAAAAGAAAAAGAAAAAGAAAAAAGACAAACAAGGAAAAAAAAAAAAAAAGATGTAGTGCCCCCTTGAGGAGCCTGTGGAGAATGCAGGGGTATTCGCCTACCCCACCTCCATGGTTGCTAACATGACCACAGACATAGGGGACTGGTGGTTTGATGGGTTGAGCCCTCTACCATAAGTTTTACCCTTGGGAAGACGGTTGCTGCAAAGGAGAGGCTAGGCCTCCCTGTATTTGTGCCTAAGAGTCTCCTCCTGAATGCCTCTTTGTTGCTCAGATGTGGCCCTCTCTCTCTGGCTAAGCCAACTTGAAAGGTGAAATCACTGCCCTCCCCCCTACGTGGGATCAGACACCCAGGGAAGTGAATCTCCCTGGCAACGTGGAATATGACTCCCGGGGAGGAATGTAGACCCGGCATCATGGGATGGAGAACATCTTCTTGACCAAAAGGGGGATGTGAAAGGAAATGAAATAAGCTTCAGTGGCAGAGAGATTCCAAAACGAGCCGAGAGATCACTCTGGTGGGCACTCTTACGCACACTTTAGACAACCTTTTTTAGGTTCTAAAGAATTGGGGTAGCTGGTGGTGGATACCTGAAACTATTAAACTACAACCCAGAACCCATGAATCTCGAAGACAGTTGTATAAAAATGTAGCTTATGAGGGGTGACAGTGGGATTGGGAATACCATAAGGACCAAACTCCACTTTGTCTAGTTTATGGATGGATGTGTAGAAAAGTAGGGGAAGGAAACAAACAGACAAAGGTACCCAGTGTTCTTTTTTACTTCAATCGCTCTTTTTCACTCTAATTATTATTCTTGTTATTTTTGTGTGTGTGCTAATGAAGGTGTCAGGGATTGATTTAGGTGACGAATGTACAACTATGTAATGGTACTGTAAACAATCGAAAGTACAATTTGTTTTGTATGACTGCGTGGTATGTGAATATATCTCAATAAAATGATGATAAAAAAAATGATGTTATCTACAGGGTTTTTAAAATACACTGTCTTTATCAGCTTAAAGAAGTTCCCTTCTATTTCTAGTTGGCTGAGAGTTTTTATCATGACAGAATGTTGAATTTTGTCAAACGCTTTTCCTCCAACGACTGATAGGATCTCATGGTTCTTTTTAATCCTTTGGTCTGTTAACATAATGTATTAAATTGATTTTTAAAAAATTAGTGCAGTTGCAGGTTTACAAAAAGATCATACAGAATGTACAGAATTCCCATATATCCCCACCCCCAATTTTCCCTATTATTAACATTTTGCCTTAGTGTCATACCTTTGTTACAATTGATGAAATATTATTATAATTATATTACCTATAGTCCATAGTGTACATTAAGGTTCATTCTTTTTGTTGTAACATTGATTTATTTTTTAATGTTGACCCAGTTTTTCCTTCCCAGCACTCTTGGTCATGATGTTTTCTTTATGTGTGTGTGTATATTTACTGCTGGATTTGCTTTGCTAATATTTTGTTTAGCATTTTTGCTCCAGTATTCATGAAGGATATTGGTCAGTGTTTCTTTTCTTGTGCTTTCTTTGTCTCATTTTGGTATTAGGGCAATGCTGGTGTCATCAAGAATGCACTGGAAAGTGATCCCTCCTCTTCTATATTCTGGAAGAGACTCTATGGAATCAGTGTTATTTCTTTCTTAAAGTGTGTGGAAGAATTCACCAGTAAAATCACCAAAGAAACAATCTGTGGTGGGATTTTCTTTTTCGGCAATTTTATTTTATTTTTTTTTGGGTGTTACTAACATTTAATACATGAATTGAAACTTGATGTCAGACTGGCACATATCTTTATACATAAGGAATTTGGGTATCCTGAGGGAAGAAAAAAAGTCTGCGGTGTACAGAGATAAGAGCAGCACCTTCACTGTTCACTTACAGTCAACTGTGACACTATGGGTTTGCAAGTGCTTGGTTAGGTTGATTTACTAGTGATATTATCGCTTTTTTTCACGCATGTCTTTCTTACATTACTCATCTACCCATACACTGGATAAAGAGGGTGTCAGTCATCAGGTTTAACAATCACATGGTCACAAGATGAAAGCTATATATATAGTTATAAAACCATTAGCAAAAATCAAAGCTACTGGATTATAGTTCAACAATTTCAGGTATTTCCTTCTGGCTATTCTAATACACTAGAAACTAAAAAGAAATATCTACATAATTAGTCAGTAGTCATAATCACTTGTTAAATCCTAATTTCTCAGTTACAACTCCTCCCTCTCATTTGATCATTCTCTCAATCTTCAGGGATATCTGGGCACTGACCATTCTAACTTTTCGTGCTGAAAAGGGATGCTGAAAATATGGAGTAGAGTAATGAAACTGGTTGATGTTCTTAGAAAGACCGGTACTTCTGAGTTTCAGAGCTTACCTGGCATAGGAGTCATCTGGAGGCTTTAAGTTTCTGAAAAAATAAACTTAGTAGGTAAAACTTTAGAGTCTTAGATAGACTCTACAAAAGAAAAGAAAACCCAGTATATTCTTTCCAGTTTTCAGAAATACTGTTGGTTGGGACTTGGCATACTGTTGCAATTTGCAATATCTTTTTTTAGTAATTTTTAAAAGTATGAATCCAATACATTTAATATATGTAGAAATATTCAGATTAGCTATTCCTTCTAGTATGAGTTTTATTTATTTGTGACCTTTAAAGAAATGGTTTATATCATGTAAGTTGTCAGATTAATGTGCACAGAACTTTTTGTGGTATTCCTTTATTAACCTTTAATATCTTTGGAGTTTGCAGTGACATATCCTTGATTATTCAAATTATAAGTAATTTGTGTCTTCTATCTTCTTTTTTTTTCCCCACAGTTAAGAATGGCTAGAGGTTTATAAATTTTATTCATCTTTTCAAAGAACCAGCTTTTGGATTCATTACTGATGATTTTCTCTATTGATGTTCTCATCTCAATTTCAGTTCTTTTCAGTTATGATCTTTAATTATTTCTATACTGCTGCCTCTTTTGGGCTATTTTGCTCTTCTTTTCCTAGTTTTTATATTAGGAATTATTGATTATTCAGGGATTATTGCTTTTTCTTTCTTTTTTCCTAAAGTACACATTTAATGCTATAGATTTCCCTTTAAGAAATGGGTTAGCTGTTTCTCACAAATTTGGTATGTTGAATTTTCATTTTCATTCAGGCAAATATTTTCTAATTTCCTTTGGGACTTACTCTTTGACCCATGGATTATTTAGAAGTGTGTTGCTTAATTTCCAAATATTTGGAGGTTTCCAGTTATCTTTTTGGTATTGATTTCTAGCTTAATTTCAATATGGTGAGAGAACATTATTATAAAGCTTCAATTATTTCCAATTTGATAAAGTTTATTTTATGACCCAGAATATAGTGAACATTCCAGGGGCACTTGAAAAAAAAGGTATATTCTTCTGTTGTTGGGTCTAGTAGTCTATAAATGTCAATTAGGTTAAGTTGGTTGAAGGTGTAGGGGTATTGTATATTCTTGCTGATTTTTTGTCTACATCTTCTATTGATTACAGAAAAGAGGAGTGCTGAAACCACAACTAAAGTTTTAGATTAATCTTCTTCACCTTTGACTTCTTCATTTTGCTTCACATATTTCAAAACTCTGTTGTTAGGAACACATGGATGATGTCTTCTTGGTGAATTGAACCTTTTACCATTATGTAATGTCCCTCTTTATCACTTGTAATTTTCTTTGCTCTGAAGTCTATCTTACCTGATATTTATACAGCTACACAGCTTTCTTTTGATTAGTGTTCATGTTGCACACCTTTTTTCCATCCTTTTATATTTAAACTATATATATCACTATATTTAAAACAAGTTACTTCAAGACAGTATATATTTGAGGCTTGTTTATTTTAAAAAGGTTTTATCCAGTCCTACAATCAGTCTTATTTGGTATGTTAGAAACATTTACATTTAAGATAATTTTGCATATTATTAGAATTAAGCATACCATTTTGTTAGTTTTCTCTGCTGTCTCTGTTTTTCATTCCTATTTCTCCTTTCTAGTTTTCTTTTCAACTATTTTAATATTTTCATAATTCTATTTTAATTCATCTACTGGCTTATTTTTTTTTACTATATCTGCATAGTTTTAGTGGCTGCTCTAGAAATTATAATATACATAATTTAATTATTCAGAATCTACTTAGAATTAATATTTTGCCACTTGAAGTGAAATGCAGAGACCTTATAAACATATAGATCCCTTTCCCCTTCCTTCCACATATTGTAGTTGTCACATGTATTATAATAAATATACTGAACTTCACCAGACAATGTTATTAAATTTTGCTTTCAATTGTCATAGATATTATAAACATCTTAATTGGAGAAAAATATTCCATTATGTTTACCCAAATATTAACTATTTCAAGTTTTCTTCCTTCATTTCCGAAGTTGCAAGTTTCCCTCTGGTATTATTACATTTTGGTGGAAGAACTTTCTTCAGAATTTGTTTCAGAAAATGTTTGCTGGTGACAAATTCTCTAAACTTCCCTTCATCTATAAATGTCTTTATTTCATCTTCATTGCTATAGAATATTTTTGCTGGATATAGAATTCTAGGTTGAGAGTTTTCCTCTTTCAGCACTACAAAAAATGTTGTTCTTCTGTCTTCTTGCTTCCATGGGTTATGATGAGAAACCTACAGTAATTCCAATCTTTTGTTCCCTTTTATGCAATGGGTTGCTAATATCTGGCTGCTCTCAATATATTTTGGTTTTAGATTTGAGCAAACATTTTTATGTGTCTCAGAATGCTTTTCTTTGAGTTTATCTTCTTCGATCCTCTGAATTTGTAAATTTATTTTTTTGCCAAATTTGTGAAGTTTTCAGTCATTACTCCTTTTTTTTAATATTCATTTTCTTGAGATATATTCACATACCACGCAGTCATACAAAACATACAGTACATTCAATTCTTCACAGTACCATTACATAGTTGTACATTCATCACCAAAATCAATCCCTGACACCTTCATTACCGTACACACACAAATAACAAGAATAATAATTAAAGTGAAAAAGACCAATTAAAGTAAAAAAGAACACTGGGTGCCTTTGTCTGTTTGTTTCCTTCCCCCATTTTTCTACTCACCCATCCATAAACTAGACAAAGGGGAGTGTGGTCCTTACGGCTTTCCCAATCCCACTGTCACCCCTCATAAACTACATTTTTATACAATCGTCTTCAAGATTCATGGGTTCTGGGTTGTAGTTTGATAGTTCCAGGTATCTACCGCCAGCTACCCCAATTCATTAGAACCTAAAAAGGGTTGTCTATATTGTGCGTAAGAGTGCCCACCAGAGTGCCTTTTGGCTCCTTTTGGAATCTCTCTGCCACTGAAGCTTATTTCATTTACTTTCATTTCCCCCTTTTGGTCAAGAAGATGTTCTCCATCCCATGATGCCGGGTCTACATCCCGCCCCGGAAGTCATACTGCACATTGCCAGGGAGATTCACTCCCCTGGGTGTCTGATCCCACGTAGAGGGGTGGGCAGTGATTTCACCTTTCAAGTTGGATTAGCTAGAGAGAGAGGGCCACATCTGAGCAACAAAGAGGCATTCAGAAGGAGGCTCTTAGGCACAATTATAGGGAAGCCTAGCCTCTCCTTTGCAGCAACAGTCTTCCCAAGAGCAAGTCCTGTGGTAGAGGGCTCAGCCCATCAAACCACCAGTTCCCTATGTCTGTGAGCACATTAGCAAACATCGAGGTGGGGCAGGCCAATACCCCCACATTCTCCACCAGCTCTTGGGGGCTTTGCATATTTTTTTCCTTGTTTTTTTTTAACCTTTTTTTTTTAAATCAACTGTATAAAAAATAAAAAAAAATTAAAACATACAATAAAAGAACATTTCAAAGAGACCATAACCAGGGAGTAAGAAAAAGACAACTAACCTAAGGTAACTACTTTACTTCCAACATGTTCCTACTCTACCCCAAGAAAGTAACCTAATATAGCAACATTTCTGTGAACTTGTTCCTACTATATCCATCGGAAATTAACAGACCATAGTCATTCCTGGGCATCCCCAGAAAGTTAAATTTACCCACGATAGCTTATCTGTTCTTATTGGATTATCGTTCCGCCTTCCTTAATTGCTCTTTATCGCTTGTTCCCCTACATTCTACATTATAAACCATTTGTTTTACATTTTTCAAAGTTCACACTAGTGGTAGCATATAATATTTCTCTTTTTGTGCCTGGCTTGTTTCACTCAGCATTATGTCTTCAAGGTTCATCCATGTTGTCATATGTTTCACGACATCATTCCTTCTTACTGCCGTGTAGTATTCCATCGTGTGTATATACCACATTTTCTTTATCCACTCATCTGTTGAAGGACATTTGGGTTGTTTCCATCTCTTGGCAATTGTGAATAATGCTGCTATGAACATTGGCGTGCAGATATCTGTTCGTAGCACTGCTTTCAGATCTTCCGGGTATATACCGAGATGTGCAATTGCTGGATTGAAGGGTAACTCTATATCTAGTTTTCTAAGGAACTGCCAGACTGACTTCCAGAGTGGCTGAACCACTATACAGTCCCACCAACAATGAATAAGAGTTCCAATTTCTCCACATCCCCTGCAGCATTTGTAGTTTCCTGTTTGTTTAATGGTAGCCATTCTAACTGGTGTGAGATGGTATCTCATTGTGGTCTCAATTTGCATCTCTCTAATAGCTAGTGAAGCTGAACATTTTTTCATGTGTTTCTTGGCCATTTGTATTTCCTCTTCAGAGAACTGTCTTTTCATATCTTTTGCCCATTTTATAATTGGGCTGTCTGTACTATTGTCATTGAGTTGTAGGATTTCTTTATATATGCAAGTTATCAGTCTTTTGTCAGATACATGGTTTCCAAAAATTTTTTCCCATTGAGTTGGCTGCCTCTTTACCTTTTTGACAAATTCCTTTGAGATACAGAAACTTCTAAGCTTGAGGAGTTCCCATTTATCTATTTTTTCTTTTGTTGCTTGTGCTTTAAAGTCTAGGAAGTGGCTGCCTAATACAAGGTCTTGAAGATGTTTCCCTTCATTATCTTCTAGGAGTTTTATGGTACTTTCTTTTATATTGAGATCTTTGGTCCATTTTGAGTTAATTTTTGTGTAGGGTGTGAGGGAGGGTTCCTCTTTCATTCTTTTGGATATGGATATCCAACTCTCCCAGCCCCATTTGTTGAATAGACCATTATGACCCAGTTCAGTGACTTTGGGGGCCTTATCAAAGATCAGTTGGCCATAGATCTGGGGGTCTATCTCCGAATTCTCAATTCAATTCCATTGATCAATATGTCTATCTTTGTGCCAGTACCATGCTGTTTTGACAACTGTGGCTTTATAATAAGTTTCAAAGTCAGGGAGTGTAAGTCCTCCCACTTCATTTTTCTTTCTCAGAGTGTCTTTAGCAATTCGAGGCATCTTCCCTTTCCAAATAAATTTGATTACTAGCTTTTCCAAGTTTGCAAAATAGGTTGTTGGAATTTTGATTGGGATTGCATTGAATCTGTAGATGAGTTTGGGTAGAATTCATTAGTCCTTAAAATATTTTCTTCACCAATGTCCTTCTCTTCTCCTTCCAGGACTCTAATAACATGAATGTTAGAATTTTTGAAATTATCGCACAGATCGCTGATGCTTTGTTCAATTTTTAAACCCTATCTTTTTTCTCTCTGTTGCTCACAGAGGGTAATTTTCATTGTTTACTGACTTTCCTTTTCTTAGTTCCATTCTGCCATGAAGTCCATCCAAATTATGTATTTTTTTTTTGTAGTCTTGAGCTTTTAGTCCTGCATCTTCTTCTTCACTTTTTTTTTTTCACTCTATAATTTTATCCCAAGGGTAAGAGTGCTTCTACTCCTTTTTTCCCTCTCAACCAATCTTCAGGCAATTGATGTCTCTAGTGAAATAGTGTCTACAGAATCACTCTTACCTTGATAATGTACAAAATAATGATTAAATCTGAAATGGCAGGTATACTTTATAAAATAAAGAAAACTAGGCTAGTAATTTTTAAGGTTCTTTTCAGTATTCATATTCTAAGTATGCATTTTATACACTTCATAAAAAACATTAACTACTACTTACTTTTTCAATCTGCTTTTCCATTTCTTTATGCTGTTCAAGATGAAATTTCTTTGCTTTTTCAAAGGCCAGACAAATTTTCTCATGCTCTGTATTGATATTGGTTTCTAGACTTTTAATCTTTTCATTCTTTTCCTAAAAATACAAAATCACTTTAAGGAATATAACTGAGAATCATTTTTACATAAAGTTGCATTAGAGAAACACTAAATTTACCTTGCTGAATTATTTAAAGAACCACAGCAGTTAATACTTCAAATTTTAAAAAACATTTAAATATTTATAAAATAAACAAAATGGTAAAAATATTTTATCAAAAATAGACCAGATTATTTTCAGAAATGAAAACACTTAGAAGCAGATAACAAGACTGCTATTATTTCCTTCAATTCTATTAAGAATCTAATTTCTCATAAAATGAGAAAACTTGCATAACAACTTTCCATACAAATTTAGTAACTTAAAAATATAGAAACAAAAAATAAAAAATCAGAAGAGTTTAATACAATTTATACTTTCCTATTTGGTATATTTTTAATAATGATACTGAAAAAATAAGCTTTCAATAATTAAATGACTAAAAGTCATAGTAAATATGCAGTGAAAAAGGTAGCTTTTACCGTAAGTTCCTGTTCTAGTTCTGTATTTTTTGCTGCAATAGAGGAATAAGCAACTATTTTTTCTTCCAGCTGTTTCTCTAGAGTTAAAAGCTGAGAACACTTCTTTGTCATCTGAAAAAAATTAAAATAAATGTTTTGTTTTTTTTTTAAGATAATGACTTTTTATCCTAAAATCACCAGTCCTCTTTTCAAAAGTATAATACACTGTGTCTAGGTAAACAAGGTAAATTTATGGTGGTAGACATTTAGGATGCAAAATGAATAACCTTTTCATCCACATAATTATAAGTACTTTAAAAAATTAGTGACAATTTAGAAGAAAAGCAAATATTGAGGGAAAGACCAGAGACATGCCTCATCTATGTAAAATACAAATAATTTAATTCAGACCACTATCTCCAAATAGGATTGCACCCTCACCCATTTCTTAAAAAGTAGGTGCTGAAGACTGAAATTAGTATAATAAGAGGCTAACAGCAGTCATTTCCGAGTGGTAGAATTATCAGTAATTTAATTTATTCTTTGTCCCTGTCTGCATTTTCAACAACAAGACAGTGCTATGTTTGTAATAAAAAACTGTAACAGTTATTAATCTCAGTACTTGACAATTTTCTAACCGGGTAGCTGTAATTACAAACTGACTAAATTTCCTTTTCCACTATTCACATTAAGTTCCTATCTCACAGGTCTTCTCCTTAGGCTTGGCTACAGACTTTAAGATGAAAACTCAGACATTTAAAAAGTGCCCCCATATATTCTAGAACCTCAAGTTTGAAGGTTGAACATAACATGTATACATGTGGTCCTGGTCCACCATTACCTAATAAACCATTCTTGTCCTGTCCTCAGTGGAAAAGAAGATCAGATATACACAAAACATGCATTGTCCTCTTTTCAGAATAAAATCCATATACTATCTGCATCAGATTCACCTGCAGTTGTTTAAAAAATGCAGATTCCATCTCTGTTCTTTGAAGTCTGGAATAGGACACAGAAATCTGCATGTTTAACAGGTTTCCCAGCTGATTCTGATGTTTGCTAAAATTTGAGTACTACTGCATCCTTAATATGACTGAAATTCTTTATTACCACTCCTTTTTTTCCAACTTCATAATCTAAATTCTTTACTTATAAATATGTATTAGCCATCTTAATTTAACCTGCAGAAGTTCTAATAAGATGCAATGCAGTATTAGTTCCACCAAATTTGAGATGTTAGCCAATAGGGTATTCTCCTACTTTCAACATAGGTTAAAACCCAAAGATTTCTAAATATATTTTAAAAAGAATTATGCCTTACATTGTATCATTTATTTAAAAAAAAAACAACTTATAAATCTGGACTTAAACATTTAATTTTTACAAAACCCTGCAATGATATATATTTTCCTATCTCAAAATTTAGTACATATATATAGCTAATTCCAAGCTTACTTCACTTTCCAGTTTGCTAGAATTTGAAGCTTTTTCTAGCAGCTCCTCTTGAATCAGCTGAAACTGACTAGTTCTGCGGGCCATATTAACTTTCAAATCAGAATTCTCAGCTTCTGTTTGCATAAGCTTAGTACGTAGTTCTTCTATTCCAGCAGCAAGTCTTTGTCTTTCTCTTTCATACTGCTTGCACACAGTTTGTTGTTGATTTTGATCTTTTATACTTTCTGCTAATACACATAAAAGGAAAGTTGTTCTGGATAAAACTTCAAGAATAAAAACCTATTTCAATAGTTGAAAGATTTAAAGAGAATGGAGAATGAGACATATAATATGGATAAAATAATTAAGGAACATGGTAAATAAGGTACTTTCTAAATTACATAACAATGTGGGGATAAGTTCTTCTGAACCACTCAGTTTTCTGGAAAGATGGAGATTGTTCCTTTGTACTATAAATTTAAAAGTCCCAGAGTCCTTTCCAACTTTTTAAAATCCCAATTTTGGGATAGAAATCATTATAAAATGTTAAAAAGAAAAAAAAACGAGAAAAAAAGAAAGGAAAGGAAGGAAACAAGGAAGAAAGGAAGGCAGGCAGGCAGGCAAGCAAGAAAATTAGCCTTGTTTCCTTAAACTAAAGTTAATCATAAACAATCATAAATTTGATTTGAATGACTTGAGATCATTAAGAATATTTTGATGTACTATATGTAGATGCAGGTCTTATGTAGATGCAGGTTTCAAAGCTGTAAATTGTGAATCCTTCCTAGTCCCATCTTCTGGAAACTAGCTGGTGAGAATTCAGTGATGCTTTTAATACTACTGAGGGTTATCAGAGGTAGTTGTTTGACTATGCACTTTCTCCATTATAAACACATCCCACCTCCCACCCCACCCCAAAGTAACTGAACTTTCAGGAGTGCTTTAAAGAGGCATACTGTAGATGATTGCATAAGAACACACAGAGGTGTGGAAACAAGCAGAGATGCACTATATCTTCAAGGATTACATTACTCTCAGTAGTACTTTGACTTGGTAATAAAGATAATATGGCATGTAGCCATTTCCTATCAATTCCTCATATGTCTAATATTTCTCTTTCTAGGCAGTCATTGGCTCTGTTCTTTGAAGTCAGAGAATCTACAACATATTATCTTTATTACCACCTCTAATAACCAGCACACTCTCTGCTAATCCCATCATTTCTGTTGCTAGTAGCCCGTTTTGCCTTTCTAATCACTGCTACTACCACTCATCTCCTATACTTTCTTGTTTATTTCTGTACTTCTCTTCTTTCACCTGTCTTTCAATACTTCCCCTCCAAACACGTAAATAGAGTAGCCATTTATAGATTGTCAGCAAATCAAAGTGCTTCTATTCTTCAATGAGATAAATTGACTATTCATAATCTCCAAGTAATTGGTATTCCTCAGCTATATTAATTTCCTGACGGATACTCTCCTTTTTTTTTGATTGTCAGAGAGTGTTTTCCAGTTTATGGACTATTTCTCACTTATTCTAGAACACTCTGGGTTCTGCTCCAGAATGCGGAGATTCCAGGTGGTCAATGTTTTACTAATGATAATAAATGGAAAGGCTTAATTGTATATATCATCAAAGTCCATATTTGGAGGCTGCAACATTAATAACCTCATAACATTCAACAAACATTTATTGAAGCCCAACTATATACCAAGCACTACTCTAAGTGCTTAAATACAGCAGTGAGCTAAATGGACAAAAATCCCTGCCCTAATGAAGCTCACATACTTCATACTTCAAAGGAAAAACTATGTTTTTAAGTGGATGTACTTACTTCTACTTCTGACCATGAAGAAGAAATAAAATTCAGACTTACCATTCCACTGAAAATAACTAGAAAACTGGTCAAAAATATATAAAACAATTATTTTTGGACACTGGCAATAGGCAGTCCAGGGCTTGATCCCTGAGATGAGAAATGAGCCCTAAACTGTCCCAGCTTACTGCCTGGAGCCAAGTTCAATACGGCCAAGTTCAAAACAGGGAAGGGAACCCTAACAGAGACTAGAAGCTTCACTGAGTTAAAGAGACAGAGATCAGGGTTCACACAGGCCAAAACAGCTAGTGGGTCCAAATAATAAAGATGAGAAAGAGCTACAAAAATCTATTTGGAGGTCTCCTTGAGTCATTGGCTGAAGACCAATACGTGCATGCTTGGAGAGAAAACCCATGAAGTTAAGGAAGAACAACTTTCAAAGAAACAACAGTTACCTGGGAGCCCCAAGTAAAACAATTCCCAGAGCTCAAGCCTGAGCCAGGAATCATTTGAACTTCCTACCAGTCTGAGTGAAGACACTTTATTTAATACATGGAAACTTAAGAGAGACCCCTAGAAGGTTACACCTTAGCAATGGGGCTACACTATTCCTAGAGGAAAGGCTTCTCTAGACCCGTACTTTTTAAAAAGTGTTGTGTTTTGTTTTTTTGTATTATTTGAAAAGATAAAACTAATCTACAAATAATTGCCCACCAGAAAAAACTCCAGCACTTTGAAAAATAGCAAACTCAACAATAATAAAATTCACAATGTCTAACAATCAATAAAAAATTACTATACCTAAGAAGCAACAGAAAAAATGTGGACCATAACCTGGTAAAATCAGTCAATAAAAACAGAACCAGAAATGACAGAGATGATGGAATTAGCAGATAAGGATATTAAAAAATTATTGTAAATATGATAAATGTTTTCAAAGCTTTAAAGGAAAAAATGAACATAATGAGAAAATAGAAGATAGAAAAAGAACCAAATGGAGCCTTCAGAAATGTCTAGAATACAATACCTGACTGAAAATTTCACTGAATGATTAGTAGAAGAAAAAAACAAGTGCTCTTAAATACATAGCAAAGGAAATTATTAAAATTGAAGCATGGACAGTAAAAGCAGATTGGAAAAAAATATAAAGTAACCTATGGGGCTCCAACTACATATATGTTAGACAGATTGATGAAAAATTTGATGAAAACTATAATCCATATATCAAAGAATTTCAATGAAACCAAATGAGGAAAAATATGAAGAAAACTATACTAACATATATCATAATCAAATTGCCAAAAACCAGCCAGAGAAAATAACCTCATTATGAATAGAGGAAACAGAGATAAGAAATACTGCAGACTTCACTTCAGATACCATGCAAACAAGAAGAAAACATCTTTCAACAATGAGGAGGAGAAAAAAGTATTCAATCAAACAAACAAAAAGCTAAGAGAATTCATCATCAGCAGACCTACATTGGATGAAACATTAAAGGAAGTTCTTCAGGCATGTAATAATAATACCCGATGGAAATTTAAATACACTCAAAAGAATGAAAAGCATTAAAATGGTAAATATGTACATAAATACAAAAAACATTTTTTTCTCATTTTAAATTTCCTTATAAAATAACTAATTGTTTAAAGCAAACATCATAATGATGTATTGTGCAGCTTAAAACATATGCAAAATTGATGCAACAGCATAGCACAAAAAATGCAAGGAGAGCTGCTGAAAGTTTCTTACATTATACAGTTCAAACACAGTATTAGAAGAGAATTGTGATATGTTACTGAATGTTAAACCATAGGGCAATCCTTAAAAAAATAAAGAGGTATATTTAATGAATCAATTGTGGAGATTGACAAAAACTGGGATATTAAAATATACTTGATCCAAAAAAAAGACAGGAAAGATGAACAGAGAAATGAAGGAGAAATGGAATAAATAGAAAATAAATACCAAGATAGTAGATTTAAACCCTAACATATTGATAATTATATTAAATGTAATTGATCTAAATACTCCAACTAAAAAGCAAATATTATCTGACTGGACATTAAAGCAAGATCCAGTTACATGATTTCTATAAGAAACTCACTGTATATATAAAGACACAGGTAAAAAATAAAAGGATGGATGTAGGATTCAGAAAGCCTTCTTGGACCAAAAGGGGGAAGAGAAATGAAATAAAATAAAGTTTCAGAAGCTGAGAGATTTCAAATAGATTTGAGAGGTCATTCTGAAGGTTATTCTTATGTATTAGTTTTAGTGTATTAGAATAGCTAGGGTCATTATGAAGGTTATTCTTATATATTAGTTTTAGTGTATTAGAATAGCTAGAAGGAAATACATGAAACTGTTGAACTGTAATCCCATAGCTTTGATTCTTGAAGATGACTGTATATAACTTTTATGGCATGACTGTAATTGTGAAAACCTTGTGATTGACACCCCCTTTATCTAGTGTATGGACAGATGAGTAAGAAAATAAAGTAAAAAAAATAAATAAATGGGAGGAATAAGGGGTATGGGATGTTTTGGGTGGTCTCTTTTATTTTTATTCTTATTTTTATTATTTTTTGGAGTAATTAAAATGTTCAAAAATTGATAGAGATGATGAATGCACAACTATATGATGATACCACAAACCACCAACTGCACACTTTGGATGATTATGTGGTATATGAATATATAAAATTGCACTAAAAAAAGTAAAAGTAAAAGGATAGAAAAAAGATACAGCAAGCAAACACCAATCAAAAGAAAGCTGGAGTGGCCTTATGCCAAGATATTTGACAACCTAGACAAAATGGACAAATTCCTTTGAAGACACAAATTGCCAACAGGGATTCTAGAAGAAATAGAAAATCTGTATTGCCCTATGTCAATTAAAGAAATTGAATTCATAGTTAAAAGCCATACCATAAAAAATATTCCAGGCCCAGATGGTTTCTGTGGTCTATCTAACATTAAAGAAGAAATAATACTAATCCCACAAAAACTCTTCAAGAAAAGAGAAGAGGAGAGAATACTTCAGACCTGATTTCATAAGGTCAGCCTTACTCTGATAATAAAAGCAGTCAGAAATATTATAAATAAAGTACACTACAGACCAGTATCCCTCATGAACACAAATGTGTTTGGTAACAATAGTGGGCTTTATCCCAGGAATTCAAGGTTGGTTTAACATTACAAAATGAAGCAATATAATTCACCATGTTGGCAGAAGAGAAAAAAAAACATTTAATCATATCAATTGATGCAGAAAAAGCAGTTGATAAAATTAACATGTATTCATGACAATGTAAAACAAAACATACCGAAAAACCTCTAGGTAAACTAGAAATAGAAGGGAACTTCCTTAGTCTCATGAAAGATATCTACAAAAAACCCACAGTTCAATGTTGCTTTTCACCTAGGATCCAGGAAAGAAAAAGGACACCCAATATTATCATCTCTTCTATTCAATATTGTAGATATTAACCTAACCAGTAAAATAAGGCAAAGAAAACCAATTAAATATCACAAGGTTTAAAAGGAAGAAGCAAAACTGACTTTATTCAAAGATTATATGGGCAGGCACATGGAAAATACTAAGGAATCTACAAAAAGAATTAGAACTAATGAGTGAGTTTACCAAGGTTGCAGGATATATACATTTAAATACTACCAGCAACCCCCTAAAAAAAGGGAAAAATTTTAAAGTTCTATTTAGAAGAACATCAATCCCAAAGTCTCAGTGTATTTCTTTCCTTTTTGGTTGAAACGAACATGCTGATCTAAAATTTACAGGGAAATGCAAATGACATGGAATGTCCAAAACAAATTCTGGAAAGAAAGTACAAAATGGGTGGACTTACACTACCTTATTTTCAAGACTTACTATAACATTATAATAATCAAAACACTGTGGTACTGACATAAAAATAGATCAATGGAAGAGAATAGGAAGTCCAAAATTGACAAAATAAATATAATCAAATGATTTTTGAAGAAATTGCCAAGGTAATTCAATGGCAAAAGGAAAGGCTTCAGTAAACAATGCTGGAGCAATTGAATAACTGTATAGAAACAAACGGACATTGACTGTTATCTCACACTATATAAAAATTAACTCAAAGGGGATTACACACCTAACATAAAGTTAAAACTATAAAGCTTCTAGAAGAAAAAATAAGGGAAAATCTTGTAACCTTGAGGTAGACAAAGATTTCTCAGATAGGATACAAAAAGCACAAACCAAAAATAATTTGATAAATTAGAATTCATCAAAATCCAAATGTCACCAACTGGTGAATGGATAAATAAAAAGTATTATATCCATACACTGGAACATGACTCAGCAATAAAAAGCAACTAATGATACATGCAACAACATGGATGAATCTCAACTGCATTATGCTAAGTGAAGAATCCAGATACAAAAAACCTACACATTTTATAATACCATTTATACGAAATTTCTAGAAAAGACAAAACTAGAGAGTAGAAAAGAGATCAGTGATTGACTTGGGTTGGTTGAGGATGGAGATTAACTGCAAACAGCATACTTTTTGGTTTGATGGAAGTGTTCTAAAAACTGGATTGTGGCTCTTGTTACACAACTAAATTTAATAAAATTCATCAAACTGTACACCTTAAAAAATAGGAAAAATATTTGAAAAGACACTTCACAAAAGAAGATACATGAGTGGCCAAATATGCTTATGAAAAGATACTAAAAAAAATATCATTTTTGAGGCAAATGAGATGCCACTATATAGCCATTAGAATAGTTACAATTAAAATGACTGGCAGAACCAAGTACTGGTGAGGATGTGGAGCTACTGGAACTCAAATACATTGCTGCTGAAAATATAAAATAATATAGCAACCATGAAAATCTGTTTGGTAGTCTCTTGTCCGGTTGAAAAACCACATAACATACATGACCCAGAAATTATACTCTTAGGTGTTTACCAAGAAAAATGAAAGATATGTCCACACACTATTCAGAGTGGCTTTATTCCTAACTGCCCAAAACTGGAAATAATCTAAAAGTCTACTAGGTGAATGGATAAACAAATTGTAATATATCCATTCAATGGAATGCTACTCAGTAATAAAAAGGAATAAATTAATGATATGCTCAACAACATGGTTATATCTTAAAAATATTATGTTGAAGAAGCTAGACTCAAGAGCATACATCCTGTATATTCCATTTGTATGAAACTCCAGAAAAGACAAATCTAATTTTTAGTGAAACAGATTAGTAGTTGCTTGGGTCAAGGTGGGTGGCGGGGAATTAAAAGGCAAGGTATAGCAGGGATACTTATGGGGTGCTGGAAATGTTATGTCTTGATTGTGATGATGGTGACAGGGGTATAAACATATGGCAAAACAGACATTTAACAAAAATCAAACTAGATATAAAATGGCTGCATTTTATTGTATATAAATTATACTTCAATAAAGCACATTTAAAAAATTATGCAAAGTCCAAGAATTTTGAATAATTTTTGCTGTCTTAGAGCGTAACTAGTAATTTACTAAGAAACAGATCATCAAGTATGATTGGTTTCTCAAAAAACTAATCATAAAGAACTCTGATTATAATTTATTAAAATAATTCAATATAATATACTCACCTACTTGATTACTGCTTAGTTTTATCGGTTCTGTTTCTAAACTATTTAATTTGCCACTTTCTTGGCTGTCATTACAAGCATTAAGACTCTGAGATAACTGATTAGCAGTCAGGTTTGCTTGAAGTTTTTGAATTTCTGCCTCTTTTATTGCAAGCTTAATCCTGGCACAAAAGAAAAGAAGCCAAAAATTATTAGAAAGATTCTATACAAATATCTCATACCATTTATCACCTTTTGAATTGGAAAAAATTAAAAGTTCTAATATAAGTTAACTATTGGCCAGGATATGGAAACTCTTACACACCACTGGTAGGATTGTAAACTGGTTCAGCTACTTTGCAGACTTGAAAGTACCTAGGAAAATGGAAAATGTACGTATCCTATGATCCAGCAATTCTACTTTTAGGAATATATACTAGAAAAATTCTCGTACATATGCACAAGGATACATGTATAACGATGTTCTCTTTAGCAATGCTTGTAATAGAAAAAAACAAACAAACTAGACACAAGTTAGCTACCAATAATGGAATGGATAAATAAACTGTGTCATAGTTATAGGACAGAATCCTACACAGCTATTAAAACAAAACTAACACACCAATATACCCACTGATCAATCACTACCTCCTGTCAACATGGATGAATTTTAAGAATTATACAGAACAAAACAGCAAAACTGCAAACAATATAAATATATAGTACACTTAAATTCATGTGTGTTAGTATAATGAAGAATTTATACCCAATTCTTGATAGTGGACAGTAAGGTGGAAAATGGGACTAGAAGTAAGGATCAAAGGGTACTTATTCATCCTATATTGTTATCATTTTTACTTAAAGAAACAGATTTGAAACACATATCACAAAATGTTAAGAAGAATCAATTCTTAGTTGTGGGAACATGGATATTTGTTATAATATTCTCTGTACTTTTTCTTTTTTTCTTTTCTAATTTCTCAACAAAAGAATTTAATTACAATAAGAAATATTCTATTAACTATAATTCAGAATATGAAAACTGTACCTCAATTCTGAGATCACCATTTTATTTGCTTCACAGCAGCCAATGCAATTGTCTTCCTTGTTTGACAAACTGCTCTTTTGGTGCTTAGAAAGGAATGGTTTAACACCAACAATTTCTCTTTTTAACTGCAAGCATAAAAACAAACATATATACATTTATAATATGTATGTGGGATACAAATGATTTTTGATTCAGAAAACCAAGTTGGAAAGATTGTGTAAATTTAATGGAAACAACAATGTCCATTGATAGGAGAATAAATAAATGAAATATTAAAATAACGGGGACTACAATAGTTAAAATTAAATAAACCTGAGTTTCATAAATAAATACAGATAAATCTTAAAGTGTTGAGTGAAAAACAAATAATAGAAGCACATAAAATTTCAAAATAGCACACGTAGTATTTTCAAAAATGGAAATGATTTTCCATCCTTTCCCCACTAATTTTTTTTTGAGAAAAAAAGTACATAGTATCAAAAATGCATACAGTGTTTTAAAAAATGCATTTCAAAAATGCAAAAATTATATATGTATAAAATCTCTGGATCCATCCAAATGTCACAATATTTAAAATAAGGAAAGGATAAATATAAATATCAGAATAATGACCTCTGAGGAGAGAAAGAATTGGGGTCTGAAGAAGTACAGATTTACCTGTAAAATTTTATTTAAAAAAAATCTGAAGTTGGATATGGCAAAATGCTATCCTGATTTAGCAAATGCAAATGCTGTCCTACAACAGTCTGTGCTTTTCTGTATGTTTTTTAAACATTTTTTATTGTAGTGACATATATAAAACATTTTCCATTTTAACTATGTGTAAGTGTACAATTCAATGGTGTTAATTACATTCGAAATGTTGTGCCATATCATCACTATTATCAAAACTTTTTCATAACCACAAACAGAAACTGGTAAGCAATAACTCCCCATTCCGCTATTCCCTCAGTCCCTGGTAACTTCCAATCTACTTTCTATCTCTATGCATTTGCTTATACTAGGTATTTCATATAAGAGGAATCATAAAGTACTTATCCTTTTTGGTTTGGCTTATTTCACTCTACATAATGTTTTTAAGGTTCATTCATGTTGTAGCATGCATCAGAATTTCATTCCTTTTTACTGCTGAATAATATTCCATTGCATGTATATGCCACATTTATTTATCCATCTGTTGACCCACATTTGGGTTGTTTTCACCTTTTGGCTATTGTGAATAATGATGCTATGAATATTGGTGTACAAGTATCTGTTCAAGTCCCTGTTTCCAATTCTTTGGGGTATATATATACTAGAAGTTAAATTGCCAGATTACATGGTAATTCTATGTTTACTTTTGAGGAACCACCAAACTATTTTCAGTAACAGCTGCACCATTTAAAATTACCACCACCAACATACAAGGGTTCCAATTTTTCTAAACCCTCACCATCACTTAATTTCTGTTTTTTCAGAAATTGTTGAGAAAGTTCACTTCAAGTCCTAGTCCTGAATGATTTTATCATGGAAAGGTGTTAAGATTTTGTCAAATGACTTTTCTACAATTGAGATGATCTCGTGAGTTTTTCCCTTTGTTCTATTAATGTGGTATATAACATTGATCGATTTTATGTTGAGCCACCCTTGCATTCCTGGGATAAATACCACTTGGTTGTGATGTACAATCCTTTTAATATGTTGTTGGATTTGGTTTGCCAATATTTTGTTGAGGGATTTTGCATCTATATTCATAAGGGAAATTGGTCTGTAATTTCTTATCTTGTGATGTCTTTACTGGGCTTTGGTATCAAGTTAACACTGACCTCAAAGAACGTGCCAGGAAGTGTTCCCTTCTCTTCAATACTTTGGAAGAGTTTGAGAAGAATTGGTATTAATTCTTCATTAATACCAATCTTTGGTAGGATTCACCAGTGAATCCATCTGATTCTAGACTTATCTTTGTTGCAAGGTTTTTGATTACTGATTCAATCTCTTTACATGTTATAGGTCAGTATATTTTCAATTTCTTCTTGAGTCAGTTTAAGTAATCTTCATGTTTCTAGGAATTTGTCCAGTTCATCTAGATTATCCAGTTTTTGCCATATAATTGTTCTTAGTATCCTCTTATAATACATTTTATTTCTATAAGACCTGTAGTAATGCTCCTTTCAATTCTGATTTTAGTTATCTGCATCTTTTCTCTTTTTTTCTTTGTCAATGTAGCTAAAGGTCTGTCAATTTTATCATTCATTTCAAAGAACAATTTTTTGGTTTCATTGAGTCTCTCAATTTTTTCTTATTCCATATTTTCTCTATCTCCCCCTTTATCTTTATTATTTCCTTTCTCTGCTGACTTTCAATTTAGTTTTTTTCTTTGCCTAGTTCCTCAAGATATGAAGGTTACTGATTTGAGATCTTCTTATTGTAGGTGCTTATAATTATACATGTCCGTCTGAGCACTGCCTTCAATGCATTCCATAAGTTTTGGTACCCTGTGTTTTGTTTACCTTCACCTGTAAGTATTTTCTAATTTTCTTTTTGATTTCTTCTTTGATCCACTGATTATTTAAGAGTATGCTGTTTAATTTCTACATATTTGTGAATGACAAATTTCCAGTTTGTCTTGTTACTGATTTCCACCTTCATTCCACTGTGATCAAAGAAGATAAACTGTATGATTTCTATCCTTTTCTGTGTATTTGAATAATAAAGAATTTTAAAAATAGTTGTGAAAAGGGGCAAGATAATCACTTAATAACTACTACCTTCAAACTACAATCGAATCACACCCTTTTAGAAATGGAAAAAAACTCACCCTTCCAAACCATGTTATTACTTATGAAGCACAGGATCAAGTATACCAATTCAGAAAAAATTTAATGAGTATATTTTTTCATGCAATTTGCACAGAATAAGGACATTACCATCCCACCGTCAGAGTCATACATCAAGTAATTCTTGACACTAAGCTCATTTGAGAATGTCAATTAAAATGAATGCTATCTGCATATGATTACTTTCAAATTTCAAAAGCAAACAGATAATATATTACCAATCTAAGCAAATAATGATCATTCTAGGAAAGCAGAAATAGCAGGGGGCTTGGAGCCAAGAATTCTATGTTCTAGTTTTAATTCTGCTATAGCTATCTGGGCAAGTTATTTATTTCCATGAGTCAACATTTCCTCACCAATAAAATGATGATTCCGAATTATATGATTTCTAAGGTCATTTCAGCTTCTTAATTCCATGACTTTAACAGTTTAAAATTGGAAAGACTCTACCATTCATTCATGTGTAAAATCAACCATGACACATTTATCTAGTTTTCTCCTACTCTCACCTTTATTTTACAAATAACAATAATATTTTCCTGACACAGTATAGTCACTCACCTTCTTCCTAATCTCATTTATAAACATGGTCATATACATATAATTCAAGGAGAAAAGTGACATACTGCTATCATAAGAACATTCTGATGTTTTGTGCTATTCTAATAAGTAGAAGAAAAGTTGCTCAACATAAACAGAACTCAGGGAAATGCAAATTAAAACCATGAGCTACCACTTCACACCCACAATAAAAAAGACATAATAACAAGTGTGGACGAGGATGTGAAGAAATGGGAACCCTCAGACATTGCTGGTGGAAATGTAAAAGCCACTTTGGAAAACAATTTGGTATTTTCTTATAATGTTAAACATCAATTTATCATATGACCTAGTAATTATGCTCTTCAGCATCTTCCCAAGAGAAATGAAAACATATGAACACACAAAGACTTGTATGCAAATGTTCATGCCAACATTATTCATAATAGCCCCCAAATGGAAACAACCTAAATGTCCATCTACTGGTGTATGGATAAATAAAATGTGATACATCCATACAATGTAGCATTATAGAGTAAAAAAAGGAAATGAAATATTGATATATGTCAAAACATGGATGATCTCACAAACATTAAGAAGCCATAACCAAAAGACCACATATTTTATGATTCCATTTACATGAAATGTCCAGAAAGATGATGTGCTGGTTTGAATGTATTACATCCCCCAAACGCCATTATCTTTGATGCAATCTTGTGGGGCAGACATTTTAGTGCTGATTAGATTGGAATTCTTTGAGTGTTTCCATGGAATGTGTCCCACCCAACTGTAGGTGATGACTCTGACTGGATAATTTCCATTGAGGTGTTGCTCCGTCCATTTGGGGTGGGTCTAAGTTGATCAGTGGAGCCATATAAATGAGCTGACATTACAGAAGGAACTCAGTGCAGCTGTGAGTCACATTTTGAAGAGAAGCTACAGCCAAGAGGGACACTTTGAAGAAAGCACAGGAGATGCAGGTGAAAGACAGTTTGAAAACGGCCACTGAAGGCAGACTCTTGCTCCGGAGGAGCTAAGAGAGGACAAATATCCCAAGTGCAAGTAAGAGTGACATTTTTGAGGAACTGCAGCCTAGAGAGGAACATCCTGGGAGAAAGCCATTTTGAAACCAGAACTTTGGATCAGATGCCAGCCACGTGCCTTCCCAGCTAACAGAGGTTTTCCAGACACCGTTGGCCATCCTCCAGTGAAGGTACCCGATTGCTGATGTGTTACCTTGGACACTTTATGACCTTAACACTGTAACTGTGTAACCAAATAAACCCCCGTTTATAAAAGCCAATCCATTTCTGGTGTTTTGCATCCCAGCAGCATTAGCAAACTAGAACAGATGAATCTACAGATTCAGAAAGTAGATTAGTGGTTGTCTGGGGTTTAAGGGGAGAACAAGGATTAATTATAAATGGTCATGGGGATCTTTTGGGGATAAGAAATATTTGAAAACTAGATTATGGTGATGGTTAAAATCTGAAAATTTACTAAAAATCATTGACTAGTACACTTAAAATGGGTGAATTTTATGCTATGTAAATGATACAACAAACCTGTTTTTAAAAAAATTCTGTGCCTTCTTATAGATGGTGTTCTAGTTTGCTAATGCTGCCGGAATGCAAAACACCAGAGATGGATGGGCTTTTACAAAGTTTATTTGGTTACACAGTTACAGTCCTAAGGCCATAAAGTGTCCAAGGTTAACACATCAGCAATCAGGTACCTTCACTGGAGGATGGCCAATGGCGTCCGGAAAACCTCTGTTAGCTGGGAAGGCACGTGGCTGGCGTCTGCTCCAAATTCTGGTTTCAAAATGGCTTTCTCCCAGGACGTTCCTCTCTAAGCTGTAGCTCCTCTTCAAAATGTTGCTCTCAGCTACACTGAGTTCCCTCCATTTGTCAGCTTATTTATATGGCTCCACTATCAAGGCCCACCCTGAATGGGTGGGGCTACGCCTCCACAGAAATATCTCATCAGAGTTATCACCTACAGTTGGGTGGGGCCCATTTCCATGCAAACGACCTAATCCAAACTTTCCGACTTAATCCCCAATAATATGTCTGCCCCCACAAGATTGCATCAAAGAATATGGCTTTTTCTGGGAAACATAATACATTCAAACCGGCACATTCCACACCCTGGACCACAGAAAAACATATTCTTTCCAAATACAAAATACATTCATCCCATCACAATATCACAAAAACTTAAATCATTTCAGTAACAATAGTTTTAAGTACAAGATCTCATCAAAATCAATTATAGGTGTGGTCAGTCCTAACGCATAATTTTCCTTTAGCTGTCTATCTGTGAACTTAGAACAACTTATGTGCTTCTAATACACAAAGGAGTGACATTCATAGGATAAACATTCCCATTGCCGTAAGGAGAAACTGAAAGGAAAACAAGGTTCACAGGACCAAAACAGTTCCTAAAACCTGCAAGACAAACTCCATTAGATTTCAAAGTCTGAGAGTCATTAACAGAACGACGTTGCATCCTTGGGGCTTGAGAGAGCAGGAGTCTAACCCTTCCTAAAGGCCTTTTTGGCAGCCCTTTCGTCTCCAAACGCTGGAGTGAGTACTCCAACATATCCACACATTGGGGAGACCACCTTCTCAGCCCCACCCTCCTCAAACATAGGGGCAGCACCCAGATTCCCTTCCATCTCTGGATGGGCACAAGCTCAACCCCTTCAGAACAGTGGCGTGGCAGCCAGGCTCTCCCCAATTCCCTGGGAATGTGCTCCACCCTCTTTGGGGCTTGGGGTGGCAGAACATTTCCTGAGCATCGAGGCGGAAGGCCCACCCTCGACCTCCAGGGCAAACTCACCCTTTCCATGCTTGTAGGCTGCTCCGCTCTCCCACTCTGAGACCTCTTGACTCCAGACCCCAACCTCCATGGCTCTGTCTTTGAAGAAATTTTTCCTTCAATTTGTTCCTTGTCTGTCTCCTCCAGTCCTGACTGGCAGCATCTCTGTCTATAAAGATCTTGCAAAAATTCTGTTGGCTTCACATGAAGCACACAGGGGTGAAACCCATCAGACAATAGAACTTTCCCAAATCCTTTCTGCTTAACTCCTTTTTCAATCTTGGCTTGTACTGAAATGGTGGCTGGGTTCCATGTTTGGTTACATCCTCACGTTGGGCTGTAGCTTCTGGGATTCCACCCCCTGGAAGCCAGTAATTTTCTAAGCCATCAGCTTCTGGTTTCTTTGAACCCAAAAGTTCAGTTTTAAGTTTATCTCTCTCTGCTCACATTTTACTTTAAGCTGCAAGGAGAAGCCAGGGTACATCTTCCACACATAGCCTGGAGATCTCCTCAGCTAAGTATTCCAAGTTGTCGCTTTCAAATTCTTCCTTCCTTCTGACACCAGGACTCAATTTTGCCAAATTCTCTGCCACTTTAAAACAAGGATCGCCTTTCTTCCAGTTCACAACAACATATTCATCATTTCTGTTCAAGGCCTTCTCAGAAGTATCTTTAGAGTCCATATTTCCACAAACAGTCTTTTCAAAGCAGTTTAGGCCTTTTCTATCAAGCTCCTCACAATTCTTCCAGAATCTTCCCCTTATCCATTTAAAAAGCCATGCCAACATGTTTGGTATTTGCAAACTCAGCAGCAAAAGCACCCCACTTCTCTGGTACCAAAATCTGTTCTAGTTTGCTAATGCTGCTGGAATGCAAAACACCAGAGACGGATTGGCTTTTATAAAGGGGGTTTATTTGGTTACACAGTTATAGTCTTAAGGCCATAAAGTGTACAAGGTAAGTCATCAACAATCAGGTACCTTCACTGGAGGATGTCCAATGGTATCCGGAAAACCTCTGTTAGCCGGGAAGGCACGTGACTCCAAGTTCTGGTTTCAAAATGGCTTTCTCCCAGGACGTTCCTCTCTAGGCTGCAGTTCCTCAAAAATGTCACTGTCAGTTGCTCTTGCGGCGTTTTTCCTCTCTTGGCTTCTCTGGGGCAAAAGTCTGCTTTCAATGGCCATCTTCAAACTGTCTCTCAGTTGCAGCTACTCTCTCAGCTCCTGGGCATTCTTCAAAGTGTCCCTCTTGGCTATAGCTCCTCTTCAAAATGTTGCTCTCAGCTGCACTGAGTTCCTTCTGTTTGTCAGCTTATTTATATGGCTCCACTGATCAAAGCCCACCCTTAATGGGTGGGGCCATGCCTCCATGGAAATATCTCATCAGACTTATCACCTACAGTTGGATGGGGCGCATTTCCATGCAAACAACCTAATCCAAATGTTCCAACTTAATCCCCACTAATATGTCTGCCCCACAAGATTGCATCAAAGAATATGGATTTTTCTGGGGGGACATAATACATTCAAACCGGCACATATGGCATCTGAGAGACTGAGGAAAGGTAGGATAGTTATATATATAAAAAAGGGGGGGAGGATAGATAAAAAAGTAACTGATGACCGAGAGCATAGTCAAGTAGGGAAAAAAATAGCAATTAATAAGGCACCCATAAAATGACATTTTCTTATAAAGCACTTCAGCAAAATTTTCTCTCTCCATTATGTAATCAAGTACTGTATATTTCTTTTCACACAAACTTACTGGCAACTGGGATATAATTTTTTCCAAACTTGTCAGTTCCACCCTTGAACTTTCAATTTCTTGCTGACACAGATCCAGTCGCTCATTCTGTGTTGCAATACGGACCTTTAATTCTCGGTTCTCATTCATTAGAGAAAATTTTTCTCTAAGTATTTCTTCTTTGTCCTCTAACTCACTCTCTAGCTTCAGAATACTTTGTCTAGATTCAGTTAGTTGTACCATGACTTCTGAATTTTTCACTGCCATAGTCCTTAATTTTTCTTTTCCATTGTTATTTTCTTCCTTTAACTGCCTAGGAAGGAAAAGGAATAAAATGAAAACAAAATATGCATTTATTTTCAGTAACTATATTTAGTTAATTTTACTTTTAAAATATTTTAAAGCTTAATTCTGAAATAATAATACCAGCTTACATTTACTGAGATCCTACTTTCTGCATGCCAGGCACTCACAATTTTACATGGCTGGTGTTATTTTCACTCCTTAATTATAGATAAGGAAATTGGGGCCCAGAAAGATTATTTAACTTGCCCAGCTTCTCATGGTAAGTGGTAGGGAGGAACAGCCCCCCTATCTTGGAAGCCTTTTCACTCCCTTTTTAAAAGTGTAAGACAGGAAATCTACCCCTAAAATCCCTGACAACATTTTGCAGCATCAAGAAGTTTTGACAGTATAAGGAAAAATTATGAACTACTATCCATAATACTAAAAGTTTAAGTCTAATCAAACGTTAATAGATTATCAGTCAGTAATATTTTCAAATATCTATATACCTACAAAAAACATGTCAAACACGAGAACAATCTTATGCTTAGAATGTAGTTAATGTATTTCATCAGTTTAAACCCTTTTCACATCTTAAGATCTCTGAGATTGGGATAATCAATAGTGCCTTAAAAGAGCTGTCAGCCAGAAGCAGCTGCAATATAGTTTCATTGCCTATGCATGTAAAAAAACATCAAAAGCACCTGCAACAGAACTTGCAGAATGGGTGTAGACAAACAGGAAGAAAAACTAGGAGATAACAATGGAACACTTTAACTCCCTAAAAACCAAATGGTTCCGAAGTTGTGGGGTAGGTGGTAAATTGAATATGTGCAGCAAGATTCCTGAAAAAGAAGTCAAAAGTAGATTGGCTCTACATAATTGAAAATTCAGCTTAAGAGACCAGTATCAATGACTTTTAGTTCTTACAAGCATTCTTTTAAGAAATGCTCCATCAGCAATGTTCTTCATGTTACAGAAGAAGATTCTGTGTAGAAAAATTTGGACATCTGTGAGAAATGATTTAAAGAGTTCAGACTCTGAATGTGAAATTTTAGGAAAATCTTAACCAATTTATTTCACTTCTATCTTCCTTTTTATACAGAAGTAATACATGATTTTAAAATCATGTATAAATAAATAAAACGAATTCTTTCATAAGATATAAAATAAAAATTTAAGTACTAAAGCTTTGTTTCATAGTTTAATTAGCAGCATATTTTCTTTCTTAAAAGTATATATTGCAATTTATTGCATCCAATTCTAGGGAATATTCTACTTACATAAGGTAGCTACCATAAAAACTATCTTTACCTTCTTGGCAAGTTTGTTAAAATTAGACAAACCAGTTACTCCGATTGCTTTGTGTGTGTGTACACACACACACAAACACACACACACACACACACACACACAAAGAAGTCTAAGGCAGTAAGGACTGTTTAGTATTAAAGTCTGAAACAGGGTTTTTTCTGAGAGGGCAAAAGGACATAGTGGAAACAGACAACCTAGGTCCTCATCCTTGGTTGATCTTTTTCTGACCTTGGACAAATGGTTACCCTCTGGCCTTCAGTTTCATCATTTATAAAATAAGAATACTGAACTAGGTGACTCTTGATGATTTGAAGAATTTTTTCTATTAAGCATTTGATATTATACATATTTCACTAGTAGCTAATGTGATCACATTAGAAGGACATTATGTCTGCTAATTTTCTCTAACTATATAAATTTTTCTATTATACAATTTACTTTATACATTTCTCTAATTATATATATTTGATCAGTATTACTCTATATTTACAAATATATTAACACATTTTATTACATTTAAAATTCTATCCCTATACCTAGAAAACACTTTCAATCATGAAGCCTATCTTTCTACATAATTTAAGGCTGTAATTACAACATACAAAATACTGTTTTAAAATTCTTCAGATTTTTTTTCCTTTTCCACCACAAAATTATTTTTTCTATGACAGAATACTTTACCTTAATTTATCTTTCAGAATTTCAAGTTCACTTTTATATATACCACATTTTTCCTGTAGCCTTTTGTTTTCTTTTTCACAGTTGATTAGATTTTTCTCTAATATTTCTTCTTCAGCTTGAACCTAAAACAACAGTTTGTTTCAAGTGGACACACTAATGTGGTTCTAAGTTTTAGGTGTTTCAAACATCTAAAATACCTCAAACTAAAATCTGTTAAGTAGTGACTTCAGATAGTGACTTCTATAAGGTTAAGTCCCCAGCCTTACAATGAAAAGGAGCAAAGTGAAGTAACTGGCAGTCACAAAGGACACAGAGGGGACGTCAGCTACTAACTGTTCAGAAATCCCCAGGAGCCTCTGAGAGAGAAAAGCAATAGCACTATCACCTGAAAGCAACAGTGCCCTGGCCTCACATGGACATAGCAGGAAACTCAAACAGAGATGCTATACACCCAAGTTATTAAAGGCTAATTTCAATGCAAATGATCTAGAAAAGTAGTTTTTGCAATTTTAGTCACAAAATACTCCCAATGAAATCATAGCTCAAAACATAAAACTGGTCAAAGCAAAGTACCCAGGTTGGAGGGGTGGGAGTGACGGATTGGGGAGAGGACCCTATCTGCCTCACTTTATCTGTTAGATCCACCATACTAAAGGGCTCTTCTGAGTTTGAAATTGATAATCCTGGGAAAAAGTGTTAAAAAACTTCTCTTACATTTTCCTCTCTTTCCTCCAAATTCCTCCCTCTCCCCAAAGATATCCTTCTATTACTCCTACTAGATATTCTACCTCTCCCAACAGATCGCCTTATAAAAATTCCTTAACAATATTCCATTTCTAAAGGGTCCTTGTTCAAGGCTTTAAAAACAATGATCTGATTAACTCTTTCAGTCTTAAGATTTAAATATCTAATGGGATCTTAGTATCTTTCACTGCTAAGTGGTGTTTACAGTTTACAGCCAGGGAATGACCTCTGTATGACCAAACACAGTCTTCTTGGTTGATAACTTCTTCTTTAAACTCTTTTATTCTTTAACTGTGGCTCAGCCACTATTATTTTCTTTGCTACCTTTTATTAACTGGTCATTTTTGACTCTGCTTTTCCTTTTATATGATCCTTATGAAAACGTTAGCTATTTTCTTGTTATAATAATGTTATTAGAAGTACTCACCCTTTCCTTCACCCTCAATGTATGAAAATTACTTCAGCAGCATCTTAATTTATGAGACCAAAGACATCTGCCTTGTGCCATTTTTTGTTTGTTTGTTTGTTTGTTTTTTGTATTTTCATTTACTTTTTTTCCCCTTAAGGGTAAGAAATGCCCTTATTCCATTAAAAAAAATCTCATCTCTGCTCCTGGGTCTACTACCTATTCCTTGACCTATCTTCTTTCCACCTTTCAATCTCCCCACCTCCTTTCTCTTCATTTACTTTATATTAAGAATAGTTTTTTAGCTATCCCTATGCCTTTCTCATTTTTCCCATTTCAGAAGTTGTGCCTTCTGTCTCTACTACTTTAGTAAGGCTGCTCCCTACAAGGTATCCAATGACTCCCTAATTATAAAAGCCAATAGCCCTGTCTCCGTCCTCATCTTTCCTGTAACGTGTGGCACTGAGGACCACCACCTTCTTTCAAAAATGCTTTACGGCCTGAGCTTTCCTTATCAATATACTTTATTGTTCTTCCAACTTCTTTGATCACTTTTAAATATCTTTCAAAGGCTTGAATATCTGTCCTTTAAATATCTCCCATGGTTGTATCTTTTATTCTCTTCTTACTCTATATAATGTTCTCCATCAACATCCAAGACTTCTACCATTTAAGCACTGTCAACTCTTGAATCTGCAGATCTATTTCAGGTTTCAAAGTTGAAGACCAGACCTATAGCTAAAAATGCCTACTAGAAACCTACATCTGGATATCCTACAAACATTTCCAAAGCAGAACTCATTATCTTTTTCCCAAAGTTGTCTATTTTGATTCATGAGGCAATCATCAGCCATTCACACTAAGCAGTACCTCAAATTTACCCTAGATTCTTCCCTCTTACTGCCTACTTCTAATATATTCAAGTGGTCACCAAATTCCACTGATTCTCCCACCTGAACATTTCTCATAACTATCTACTCAACAGCATCACCTTGATTATCTTTTGCTTGTTCTCTCAGTCTCCTTGACTTGTCTCTCACCTCACCAATACATCTTCACAATGTTATCAGCGAGCAGTTGAGCATTTTCCCTGCTTAACACTATTCAATGATATACCACAATCGCTCCTACTCAAGTGAAGCCTTCTCTGGGCCCACCAGTTTGTTCAATCCCCCTTCTTGCCACTCTACCATATCTACCACTTTTATTATTCTTATTCCAAAAAACTGAAATTATTTGTTTACATACATGTCAATCCTATCAGACTGTGAGTTCTTTAGAATAGGTATCATGTGTTATATATTGCTGAATCTCCCAGACTAGCACAATGTCTGTCATGTAATGGGAACTTGATAATTGTTTAATAAGTGAACACTCTTCAGGAATCTACACTCTGAATCTTCTTACTCTCCTCTTCTCCTATACATTATTTCTTTCTTCTCTTCTTTCTTTGAACAGAATCATTAACTTCCTCTGCTTTAATTATTATCTCAAGATGGAATTCTCCTGTATTAGTATCTTTTGACCAGACCTCTCTTCTAAGTGCAACTGCTGAATATCCAACTTGTGACTTCCCTCCATACAGGTTTTATCACCATGTAGTATTATTTGAAGAAGTTAAGTAAATTTAATAAAGCTACTATATTACTATGCAGAACCTGTTCAGAGAACCTTTGCTCTGAGAGGGACTATATTTTCATCGAGGTGGTGGGGAAGAATTTCTTGCTTCTACTTCTATAGTTTCAACCCCCATTTATCCAATCCATCCATCTGTATATTTTGTCCCTTCTCCTGTCTCCATTGCATACTTTTCCCTTCTTGGATAAATAAAAAATTTACCCTGATTATAAAAAGACTGGTGAACATCATTTCTAACTCACATTTACAAAATTCTTTATTTCAATGATTTTATTATGAATGAGATCATAAAAATCACTCCCTGCTTTAACCATACATAAATAAATATCTTCTATTTATAGTTTATTTTTACCATAGTGACAGCAATACAAAACACTGAATTTGCCCAACTCTCACTTTTTCCAGTTTTTCAGCCACTTTTTCTTTATATTGTTGGAAAGCTTTACTCAGCTCTTCAGCATTATACAGTGCTTCATTCCTTTGTCGTTCAGCTCTAAAATGTAAAAAGGTATGATGAATAAAAAAAAAGAATGCTCTGCATTTGAATAGTTAAGTTCCAAAGTAATCTATATTTAATCATAAAGAATAGAGACAAGCAGATTCCTCTGTACTAAACAAGTATTAGGCTTAAACTGTAAAACAAAGAATAAAGATTAGACTATAACAATTTCCTAAATTTAAGGTATCAGTATGAAAAAGAAATAAAATGTAACATACAATACTAACAAGCATAAACTTTGAAATATAAATACATTCTCATATGTCAACAAATTTTTTTTTCTCTGTCTGGAAAAGAAAGATTAATGAAGTAGCCTGAAGCTGAATGATAATTTTTCAAAGGTAGGTATTAAAGAATCAGTCTACTGTCTAGAATATTAAAGATACTCAGCAAATCCTGTAAGCCTTTGAAAAGTTCAAATAAATTTTCAAAAAGCTATTTCAAAAGACAATAACTTCTATCAATACAGGTTATAAAAATCTGAAAAGCAACAAAAAGTCCATCTACCACTACTTACTCTCTTAAACCAACCTTGCTGCCTCACCTCTTACTGAACTTCATACTTTCCTTATAATTCTTACACTGAATTGAAACTATCAGGCTGGAACTTGGTCAATTTGATACCCACACCTAAAAACTTTTCTATATTTAAAGCCATTCTCACCACATTCCTTCCAGTGTATGAGGAGTTAGTGACCTCTCTCTTATCCAAGATTAAGTCCTCCATCTATATTCTGGATTTTACTTCTTCCCCTTCAGGAACTTACTTCATCTTTTGTATTTTCAGTCTCTTCTCCCCTACTGGCTTCTGTGCCAAAACTATAAACAAATGCAAGTGGAAGAATCCCTCACTTTCTGAATGCAATGTAGTTTTTAAATTTGGATAGCAACTGTGGATATCAGGGTTACTATTTGGTTCCAGAGTTCGATATAAAGAATAGAAAAGCTTTAGAGACAAAATCTATAAGAATGTATTCTATTCCTGAGTTTGCATAGCTGGAGTTCAGAGAGCAAAAGATCCCTGTATTTTTCACTTAACCAAAAATCTTCGTAGCTACTGTGCTTTCCTCTATCTCCTTTCTTTGAGGGAAAGCTTATCTATTTTACATTTATCTACTCTTCCTCACCTCATCTCCAATCAAAAAAAAATTTGACATATTTCAGCCACACAGAAAAGCATGGATTAATATATCCATGTATTTCCAGTCCAGCTTCAACAAATCTTAACTATTTGCTATTTTTGCTTCATGTAACTTCTTTTATTTTAAGCAAACAAAAACACGGAGTTAAGGCCTCTTTGTGTTCCTTCCAAATCCTTTCCCCACCCCACCCCCACTTCTTCCACAGAGGTAATCCTATCATGAATTTAGGTTTTATTCATTGTCATACATTTCGTACATTTACATCTTAACCTACATCTACAAATAGTACATATATTTCATTTAATCTAAGAGGCACACTGTTTTACATCTCTAAAATTTGTATGCATTTACAATCAATGGTGGAGCATAGATTCACAGTGATTTTTTTTTCTGAGTGATATCTAAAATAATGGTGCATCTTAAAATCTGTATAATCTTATAGTCATTAAATATCAGTCTTTTTTGATGTTTTTATATTTTATATGAATGACATCACACTGTACATATCCTTCTGCAAACTGCTTTTATTCTGTATCATTCAATATTTATGTTCACCCATGTTATTCTATTCTGTTGTCTAAAAATATTATAATTTATCCATTTTTCAGTGATGTACACTGAGGTTGTATCCAGCTACAGTGAATATCTCAGTGCATATCTCTTTAGCAAAATGTATAAGAGCTTCTTTAAGATACATAACTAGTTGCTGAATGGCTGGACATGTTTTAAAAAGTATTTCAAAAATACCAAAAAATCCCCTTTTAAAAAATTGGTACAGCAGCTATACCAATTTATACTCCCAAAAAGCAATGTATAAGTTTGTTGTACCACGTCTTCACCCGCACTTGAAGAAGCAGTATAGAATGATAATTTTTAAAGTGTCTTATTTAAGCCTCCCTACAATCTATTATGAAGATAGGTGCCATAAACGAGGACTGAGAAGTTAAGCAACTTGCTCAAGATCTTGTGATCTAGTGTGACCTGTCTCCAAAATCTCTGTACCACTATGCACTACTACCACTATGCACTACTACCTTTGGCATGGTATTTAATCCAGTGGACGCTAGAGCCAAAGTGTTTGGGTTCAAATTCTACCTCTGCTACTTTCTAATTGTAAAACTTTAACGTCTTTCTAATTCAGTTTCCTCATCTGTAAAATGAGGATAATAAAATCTATCTAATACAGTTGCTTGAGGATTAAATGATTTATATAAATAAAGCATTTAGGTGAGTATCTGGCACATAGTAAATGCTCAGTAAGTTAATCTGTCACCCTCAAATTTAAAAAAACTTCCTAAATTAACAGTGTGAAATGGCATCTCCCTATAGTTTTAATCTGTACTTTTTGATCACAGAGAGGTTGAGAAAGGTTCAGGTTTCATTAGCCATTGGATTTCTTGTCCTGTAAACCATCTGTTCATATCCTTTAACTTACATTACTGATTTATTTTTCTTATGATTTGTAGAAGGTCTTTATAAGTTCTGGATACTAATCTTTGTGAACTATATGATTTGTAAATATTTTAAGTATTTTTTCACTTATTAAACGATGTGTTTTATGGAACTCAAAGTTATTTTAATGGATTCAAAATTTAGCAATCTTTTCCTAAAATATTTATAGCTTTCTGGATCTTGTTTAAAAACATTCTTCCTTACCATGAAATGTCATGTAAGATATTCCCCTATATTTTCTTTAAAAGCTTTGCTTTTCACAATTATGCCTTTAATTCACCTAAAAAATTTTTTATACATTGGTACAGTATGTGACAGATATCTAATTTAATTTTTCTAAATCAACATCCAATTCTCCTTGCATCATTTTGTGAACCTCATGTTTTGAAAAATCTTTAATCTACAGAAAAGTTGCAAGAATGAATACCTGTATTCCCCCCAAATGGATTCATCGATTTCTGACATTTAGCCACAATTGCTTTATCTTTCACTCAATTGCACTGAACTAATTTGAGAGTAATTAGAACACTTTATCTCTAAATACTTTAGCATGCTATCACCTAAGAACTAAGAAACTGCACGCTATTAATTTAGGAAACTTTTTAAATTTGAGAGAAACAGATTAACTTACTGAGCATTTAATATGTGCCAGAAATTGACTTCTATAACCACAACTATCAAATTCAAGAAATCTACAATTGGTAAATTATTATCCAATATACAATCCATATATAAATTTCATCAATTATTCCAATGATGTTCTTTACAGAATTTTTTCTTTTTGTTTTTTTCTGATCCAGGATCACCGCTTTTAGTTATTGTGCCAGTTTGAAGGTATTATGTCCCCCCAAACGCCATTATCTTTAATGTAATCTTGTGTGGGCAGACCTATCAGTGTTAATTAGGTTGTAATTCTTTGAGTGTTTCCATAGAGATGTGCCCCACCCAACTGTGGGTGATGACTCTGATTGGATAATTTCCATGGAGGTGTTGGCCCGCCCATTGGGTGGGTCTGAATTAAATTACTGGCGCACTATATAAGATCAGACAGAAGGAGCAAGCTTGCTACAGCCAAGAGGGACACTTTGAAGAAAACACAGGCGCTGCAGATGAGAGATAGTTTGAAGACGGCTGTTGTGCACTTGTCCCAAGTGCAACTAAGAGTGATATTTTTGAGGAACTTCAGCCTAGAGAGGAACGTCCTGGGAGAAAGCCATTTTGAAACAAGAACTTTGGAGCAGACACCAGCCATGTGCCTTCCCAGCTAACAGAGTTTTTCCAGACACCAATGGCCATCCTCCAGTGAAGGTACCCGATTGCTGATGTGTTACCTTGGACACTTTATGGCCTTAAGACTGTAACTGTGTAACCAAATAAACCCCCTTTTATAAAAGCCAATCCATCTCTGGTGTTTTGCATTCCAGAAGCATTAGCAAACTAGAACAGATTTTGGTACCGGAAGTGGGGTGCTTTTGCCGCTAAGTCTGCAAATACCAAACATGTTGGAACGGCTTTTTAAGTGGATAGACGGAAGATTCTGGAAGAATTGTGAGGAGCTTGATAGAAAAGGCCTAAACTGCTTTGAAAAGACTGTTTGTGGAAATATGAACTCTAAAAATACTCCCGACAAGGCCTTGAACAGAAATGAAATATATGTCTATTAGGTCTAGTTGGTTTAGAGTACTGTTCAAGTCTTCTATTACCTTATTGATCTTCTTCTGTCTACATATTCTATCTGTTATTGAAATTGGTGTATTAAAATTTAGAATTGTCAATTTCTTCCTTAAAATCTGTCAATATTTGCTTTATATAAGTAGGGTCTCCGCTATTAGGTGCATGTATACTTATAATTATTCTGTCTTCTTGCCAAATTGACACTTTTATCAGTATAATAATGACCTTGTCTTTCATAATTGTTTTTGACTTAAAGTCTATTTTATCTGATATTAGTATAGCTACCCCTGATCTCTTTTGGTTACTACTTAAATGGCATATGTTTTTCCATCCTTTCACTTGTCAACTTACGTCTTTGAATTTAAGGTGAGTCTCTTTTAGACAGGATGTAGTTGGGTAATGCTTTTTCACCCATTCTGTCAATGTCTGCATTTTAAGTAGAGAATTTAATCATTTACATTTAAAGTAACTCTCATAATGCAGGACTTTCTTCTGTCATTTTGCTTATTTAGTCCTTGTAGGTCTTATACCTTTCTCTGTCTCGATTCTTCCGTTAATGTCTACTTTAATGTTTATTTGATTTTTTGTATTGTACCATATTGAGTCCCTTCTCATTTCTTTCTGGATAAATTTTACATGTGTTTTCTTTGTGGTTACCATGGGGTAAAATGTATCATCCTAAATATACAACAATCATATATACCAACATGACTCAGTAGCATAGTCATACATTGTTTCTATACCCTCCAACCATCACTCTTTTGGTATTTGCTATTATTTTTTGTACACTGTATGTCCAAAATCATAGATTGATCATTACTTTTTATGTACTTACATTTTAGAATCTGTAAGAAGTAAAAATTTGAGGTATATACCAAAAAATACAGTAGTACTGGCATTTCTAATTACCCATATGGTTATCTTTACCGCAGTCTTTATTTCTTTATGCCATTTCAATCCACTGTCTAGTGTTCTTCCTTTCCCTTTAGCATTGCCTCCAGGGTAGGACTAGTAGTGAAGAACTCGCTCAGCTTTTTTTTTCAAACCTACGAATGTCTTCATCTCTCCCACATTTCTGAAAGACAGTCTCACCAGATATAAAATACATGGTTGACAATTGTTTTCTTTCAGCAACTTAAATATTTCAACCCAGTGCCTTCTTGCCTCCATGGTTTCTAATGAGAAATCAACAATCTGTATTCCTTTGTACATAACATGTTGCTTTTTTCTTGCAGCTTTCAGAACTCTGTCCTTGTCCTTTGCATGTGACAGTTTGATCCATAGGTGAAGGGGTGTGTTTCTCCTTGTGTTTATCTTGTTCGGTATTCTCTGGGCTTCTTGGAAGTGCATATTCACTTCTTTTGCTAAGTTGGGATGTTTTCTGTCATTATTTCTTTGAGTATTCCTTCAGCTCCTTTATTCTTCTCAGACTCCCATCATTCATATATTGGCATGCTTCTGGGTGTCTGTTTTAGTTTGTCAGACTGCCGAAAGCAATATACCAGGAAATGGGTTGGCTTTTAACAATGAGACTTTATTTGCTTACAAGCTTATAATTTTGAGGCTGTGAAAATGTCCAAATCAAGGCATCATCAACCCTATGCTTTCTTCTAGAACACTGACTACTAGCAATCCCAGATTCCTCCGCCACTTGGCAAGGCACATGGCAACATCTGCTGGTCTCTTGCTTCTCTTCTGGGTGTCCTTGTTTTCAGCACCTGGCTTGCATTGCTTTTTCTCTTGCTCTCTTTGTAGTCATCCAATTTATAAAGGACTCCAGTAACAGGATTAATACTTACACTGGGACATGCCTTAACTGAAGTAACCTCATCAAAACTTCCTACTTACAATAGGTTTATACCCACAGGAATGGATTAGCTTTTAAAACACGATTTTAAAACTAGAACTTCTGTGCCCTGCTGGTGGGAAGGTAAAATGGTGCAGCCACCATAGAAAACAATTCAATGGTTCCTTAAAAGTTAAACATAGAATTACCGTATGACCCTGCTATTCCCTGGAACAAAGGTTCCAGTTTCTCCACATCCTCTTTAACACTTGTAATTTTCCACTAAAAAAAAAAAAAATTATACCCATTCTGATAGATGTAAAGTGGCATCGTGGTTTTGATTTCCATTTCCCTAATGGCTAATGATGTTAAGCATTTTTTCATGTGCTCATGAAATGAAAACAGGGACTAAAGCAGACATTTGTACATGAATGTTCACAGTAGCATTATTCACATTTCCCCAAAGGTGAAAACAAGCAAAGTGTGTATCAATAGATGAATGGATAAACAAAATGTGGTATATACATATAATGGAATATTATTCCCAGTAAAAAAAGAATGAAGTGTTGATTTTTGCTACAATATGTAAGAGCCTTGAAAACATGCTCAGTGAAATAAGACAGACACAATAGGACAGATATTGTATGATTCCACTGACATGAAAAATATCTAGAATAGGCAAATTCATAGAGATAGAAAGTAGATTAGAGGTTACTAGGGGCTGAGAGAAGGGGAAAATGAGGAATTATTATTTAATGGATACAGAATTTCTGTTTGGGATAATGAAAAGTTTTGGAAATGCTGGTGATGGCTGCACAACATTTTTAATGTAATTACTGCCATTGAATTATACACTTAAAAAGGGTTAAAATGGCAAATTTTATATTTTACTATAATAAAAAATTAACTAGAATTTTTAATAGGTTATATATCCTACAAGTAAATATATTTCCTTTAAAAACACATACCTCTTTCCTTGTTTACTTTGTTCAAGTAAGTCCACCTTCAACTTTATACATTCCTCTTGGGACTTCTGCAAACTGTGTTCCTTTTCAATCACCATTTTCTGGCTCTGCTCTAATTTATCTTCTGCCTCTCTACAAAATAAAGAATATTTTTAAAAGGCTATTCAAGGGATTATACAGTTTTGCAAGAATAGTAACATTAGGAAATCTCTTACTTTAAATGAATGAGTTAAGAGAAACGAATATACAATGATAAGCAATAGAGAAAAGGCATATTCATCACTTGCCACTAAGAGTTTTTATAGAAAATAAATTAGTACTTCCATCAAATGAGATCTATAAGTCTCTGAAACAGCAGCTCACATCCTTTTTTACTGTCAAATATTAGAAGCATTACCATATAGTTAAGAAATCAGATAAACATGAATGCTGTCATGACTATATCCAATGACTGTTCTGAAGTTCTACCCAACTCAAAAAGGGAAAAACTGAGAAGTAATAACAAGTATAAATGTTGTAAAGTCAAAATTTATTTTATTTGCTGATAATGCCACTAGCTACCTGGAAAACCCAAGAGAATGAAAATGAAAAATTATTAGACTAAAAGAGTGTGACAGAGTCCAATTATAAAATAATTATACAAAAACCAGTAGACTTGCTATATATATTAGCATTGAACAGAATGGGAAAATGTTCACAATATTCAAAAATATAAAATTCCTAGGAATAAATTTAAAATAGTATATATATTAAAAAGAAAATTACAAAACTCTGATGAACATGAAAGAACTTTAGCATGCATCAGAATCACTCATAAGACTTGTTAAACAGATTGCTGAGCCCCACTCCCCAGTTTCTGAGTCAGTGAGTCTGATATGGGATCTGAGAATTTGTATTTCTAACAACTTCCCAGATGGTTTTGATGCTGCCAGTCCTAGAACTCCACTTTGAGAATCACTCAAATACATTAATATCCTATTTTATATTCATATATTTACCATCTTATTCAAAACAGAAAAGTAGGATAAATAAAATATCCAATTCCTTGAATTTTATTTCTTGAACTCCCATTGATGCACTGAGTATATCAGCTGCGTAAGGGCAAAGAATGAACTAATTCAAATTTAATAAAAGCATGTAAACAAGCATCTCAGCTTAGATTCACTGTTTTTTAGTCTCCTACACTGCATGCAACCTGCAGCAAAGAGACATTATGATAGACTGAAAAGAGAATTTCAGGTAATATATATTAAAGTCAACAAATTCTACGACAAATGGCACTATTAGATCACAACAGATTTACCAAAGGTGGGTGGGGGGAGGGGCGACAAAATTTAAACAAGATCTAACAAAAAGAAGTAGGAAATAGAATTTTAGAAGTTATGAAAAAGCATATTTACCTCAAAACTTTATCTTGGGCTGAAACTTCTGCTTCCAAATTTATAATCTGTTCTTCTAAGATTGGAACACTGGCTGCCTGTTGTTGAGCAGATTCAAGTATAGAAATCTAAAACATAAAAACACTTTGCAGAGCACTTTCTTTTGGAAAATAGATTCATCTACTTGGCCCTTAGTTTCTTTTACTGCCAGATGAGGGGACTCCCCAGTCACTGGTCAAATGTAAAACTCATCCTGGCAGGTCCTTCAATCAGCATATACATGGGCATGTCATAATCACAAGCCAGTCCCAACATTTAAGTTCCTGCCATTACCCTCAACTTAATACGCGGGACAACTGGTTAGCTATTTGGGTTAAAAAAACAGAATCTCTACTGATACTGTCTAGAAAGATAAATTTCACATAAAGAATTAAATGTAAAATAACAAACCATAAAAAATAAAGAAGAGACTTATTGAATCTTTTTATGATTTACGAACCTAATTTTAGTATACATGCTTACTAGAGAAAACCAAGAAAATATGGGAAAGCTAATCAATCCTACAACCTGGAAGATGAAAAGAATGTCACCACTTTAGCAGGGTGGGAACCCACACCTTAAATGGCATGGAGAATACCAATAACAGAACTAATTATCCCTGAAGAAGCTTAGAACTTGGAGGCATGAGGTACAATGGAGGGCAGGAGTGACATCCAGGATGGAAAACCAGAAATTTGGTTTAAAGTCTGTAGATAACAGTGAACTCTCCTTTTCCAATTCCCAGAACACCAGCAGCCAGGTGCCTAGGCGCCTATCAGGAAAGAAATAAAAGATTTATTATCTGAAAAAAATTTAACAAAAGAGGCTTGGGGACTCTGGGACACTACGGAGAAAGATAGGCAGGAACAAGGTAGTGCTATAAACAGAGGGATTAATACAAAACAGTCAGCCTGCAGCCTCCTACTCCATCTCAGTCAGGGCCATCCCACAGGTTACAGGTAATCAACAGCTTCAAAGAAAAAAGACCTTTACATACTGATACTGGTTGGGGAGGGAGGATGTCTTCCTACAGAGTCACCTCCCCAACTATGAGCCCAAAATAAAGCCCACTTGACAACAAACTTTGCCACTGCACTCAGAGCTTCCAACAGCTTTTAAGTGCCTTTGTCTTAATTATGGATAGTCAAAACACTACTATCCAAAGAAAGCTGCTAACATGAAAGTCAGAGGCAAAAGCAAAAGAAAAAAAGCAATTTTGGGAGCAAGCAAGGAAAGTGCCCAGACACACAACACAAAATCATTAAATGTTCAGAGTTAAGAGAATATACTGCATCTGGATGTCACTAAATAGAAAATAATAAGAAGCTCTGGAATATGAAAAAATATGACAGCAAAATTAAAAGATTCAATAGAAGTGATTAAGATAATGTTGAGGAAGTCTCCTTTAAAGTATCACAAAAGACAGAGGGGGCAAGATGGCAGCATAGAGAGGAGTGGAAGCTAAGTAGTCCCCCTGGAACAACTACAAAAAACCAGAAACAACTAGTAAATAATCGAGAATAACTGCAGGGGGACAAACGAGACCATCCACTCATCATACACCAACCTGAATTGGGAGGAATGCCCGAGAACACAGCATAAAATCTGTAAGTAAAACCTGCTGATCCAAGTTGTGAGACCCCCTCCCCCATAGCCCAAGCTGCAAAGCCTCGTGGTGCCAGAGAGAAGCTCTCTCCAGCAAGCGAATATAGCTCAGCTGAACTCCAACTGGGGTTTTAACTAGCGAGTGTGAACTGCTCACTACAGGTACGCAGCCCCAAAAAACAGACAGAGGCTTTGGGTGACGACTGACCTGGGAGAGCTGGAGGGTCGCCTTGGACTGGGTCTGAGGGAACTATCTGTTTCTTATTCGGCTCAGTGGAGAAAGCCCCAGTCATTTTCAGTTTCCAGGGCTGTGACTCTGGGAAGGGTGGAGACACCACAAGCAGAGAGAGAGAGACCATTGAAATGCTAATGACCTCCACCTGGGGGGTCTGTCTTCTCTAGGAGGAAAGGAGTGGGGCCCTTTCCATTCAGAACCAGACCCCAGAGCCTGGGGGAACACGGCCACACCTCCTCACACCAGTCAAGAATTATAGGCTAACAGGCATCACCTACTGGGCAGAAAAGCACAGTGACCTGAGGCATCAAAGGGTGGAGCAATTTTCTAAGACACACCCGCAGGGAAACCAGATACTGAATATTCCTTCCCTCTGGGACCTGAGCCTGTTCTGGTCTGGGAAAACCTGATTTGGATAACCAAGGAAACCATGCCTAGACAACAGAAAATTACAACCTACACTAAGAAAAACAAAGTTATGGCCCAGTCAGAGGAACAAACGTACACTTCAACTGAGATACAGGAATTTAAACAACTAATGCTAAATCAAATCAAAAAGTTTAAAGAAGATATTGCAAAACAGATAGAGGCTGTAAAGGAAACACTGGGCAAATATAAGGCAGAAATCAAAAATTCAAAAAAACTACTAGTAGAATCTATGGAAATGAAGGGCACAACACAGGAGATGAAAGACACAATGGAAACATACAACAGCAGATCTCAAGAGGCAGAAGAAAACACTCAGGGACTGGAAAACAAAACACCTGAAAGCCTACACGCAAAGGAGCAGATGGAGAAAAGAATGAAAAAATATGAGCAACATCTCCGGGAACTCAAGGATGAAACAAAGTACAATAATGTAAGTATCATTGGTGTCCCAGAAGGAGAGGAGAAGGGAAAGGGGGCAGAAGCAATAATAGAGGAAATAATTAATGAAAATTTCCCATCTCTTATGAAAGACATAAAATTACAGATCCAAGAAGCGCAGCATACTCCAAACAGAAGAGATATGAATAGGCCTACGCCAAGACACTTAATAATCAGATTATCAAATGGCAAAGACAAAGAGAGAATCCTGAAAGTAGCAAGGGAAAAGCGATCCATTACATACAAAGGAAGCTTAATAAAGTATCACAAAAGACAAGAAGACAGAAAATATCAGACAAAACTTAAAAGATTCAGGGCACCAATCCAGGTGGCCCAACATTCACATAATAGGAAACATAGAAGGAAAAAAATGCAGGGAACAAAGTTATCAAATAAGTTATTTAAGAAAAAATTTCCAGGACCAAAAGACACAAGTTTTCACCTGAGAGGGCCCTCATGTACCAGCACAATGAGTACTAAGGGCCAAATCAAAGACAGATCATCATGAAATTTTAAAACACCAGGAAAAGAGGGAAGAGCCAAATGAAAACAACAGATTACAGGCTAAGGAAAGTGATCTGCAATGTCATCATACATTTCAGAATAGCACCAAAGACTAGAAGACAAGAAAATAATTCCCTAAAAATTCTGAGATAAAATTTCAATCTAGAATTCAATCAAATGTTAGGGAGAAATTAAGACATTTTCAGAATGGCAAGGAAGTTACTGGAAGTTCTGGTCCAATTTAAAGAGTAAACTAAGAGCCCCAGGAAAGAGAGCGAGCGGCGAGACCCAGATCTGGGCCAACTGATTCCCTCTACACAGAGAGATGCCAAGATCTTTTCTTCTGACCCTGCAACTGGCACATGCAAAGGCTGAACTGTAAATGATGACTTCACACAAGAAACCCAGTCTGACAGCCAATACCTCAAAGGTGATTAGATCCTCTGGCTCTTAAAAGAGTAGGAAGTCGGAGTCAGGCAAGATGGCGGCATAGAGAGGAGTGGAAGCTAAGTAGTCCCGCTGGAACAACTACAAAAAACCAGAAACAACTAGTAAATAATCCAGAATAACTGCGGGGGGGACAAACGAGACCATCCATTCATCATACACCAGCCTGAATTGGGAGGAATGCCCGAGAACACAGCATAAAATCTGTAAGTAAAACCTGTGGAACCAGGTCGGGAGACCCCCTCCCCCATAGCCCGAGCTGCGGAGCCGCGTGGTGCCACAGAGAAGCTCTCTCCCAGCAAGTGAATACAGCTCAGCTGAGCTCCAACTGGGGTTTTAAGTAGCGAGTGTGAACTGCTCACTACAGGTACGCAGCCCCAAAAAACAGACAGAGGCTTTGGGTGACGACTGACCTGGGAGAGCCGGAGGGTTGCCTTGGACTGGGTCTGAAGGGGACTACCTGTTCCTTTTTTGGCTCAGTGGAGAAAGCCCCAGTCATTTTCAGTTTCCAGGGCTGTGACTCTGGGAAGGGTGGAGACACCACAAGCAGAGAGCGAGACCATTGAAATGCTAATGACCTCCACCTGAGGGGTCTGTCTTCTCTAGGAGGAAAGGGGTGGGGCCCTTTCCATTCAGAACCAGACCCCAGAGCCTGGGGGAACACGGCCACACCTCCTCACACCAGTCAAGAATTATAGGCTAACAGGCATCACCTGCTGGGCAGAAAAGCACAGTGACCCAAGGCATCAAAGGGTGGAGCAATTTTCTAAGACACACCCTCAGGGAAACCAGATACTGAATATTTCTTCCCTCTGGGACCTGAGCCTGTTCTGGTCTGAGAAAACCTGATTTGGATAACCAAGGAAACCATGCGTAGACAACAGAAAATTACAACCTACACTAAGAAAAACAAAGTTATGGCCCAGTCAAAGGAACAAACGTACACTTCAAATGAGACACAGGAATTTAAACAACTAATGCTAAATCAATTCAAAAAGTTTAGAGAAGATATTGCAAAAGAGATAGAGGCTATAAAGGAAGAACTGGACATGTATACAGCAGAAATCAAAAGTTCAAAAAACCTACTAGTAGAGTCTATGGAAATGAAAAGCACAACACAAGAGATGAAAGACACAATGGAAACATACAACAGCAGATCTCAAGAGGCAGAAGAAAACACTCAGGAACTGGAGAACAAAACACCTGAAAGCCTACACGCAAAGAAGCAGATGGAGAAAAGAATAAAAAAATATGAGCAACGTCTCTGGGAACTCATAATAATGTACGTATCATTGGTGTCCCAGAAGGAGAAGAGAAGGTAAAGGGGGCAGAAGCAATAATAGAGGAAATAATTAATGAAAATTTCCCATCTCTTATGAAAGACATAAAATTACAGATCCAAGAAGCGCAGCATACTCCAAACAGAAGAGATATGAAGAGGCCTATGCCAAGACACTTAATAATCAGATTATCAAATGTCAAAGACAAAGAGAGAATCCTGAAAGCAGCAAGAGAAAAGCAATCCATTACATACAAAGGAAGCTTAATAAGACTATGTGTGGATCTCTCAGCAGAAACCATGGAGGCAAGAAGGAAGTGGTGTGATATATTTAAGATACTGAAAGAGAAAAACCACCAACCAAGAATCCTGTATCCAGCAAAGCTGTCCTTCAAATATGAGGGAGAGCTCAAAATATTTTCTGACAAACAGACAATGAGAGACTTTGTGAACAAGACACCTGCCCTACAGGAAATACTAAAGGGAGCACTACAGGGTGATAGAAGACAGGGGTGCGTGGTTTGGAACACAATTTTGGGAGATGGTAGCACAACAATGTAAGTACACTGAACAAAGGTAACTATGAATACGGTTGAGAGAGGAAGGTGGGGAGCATGTGAGACACCACAAGAAAGGAGGAAAGATAACGACTGGGACTGTGTAACTTGGTGAAATCTAGAGTATTCAACAATTGTGATAAAATGTACAAATATGTTGTTTTACGAGGGAGAACAAGCAAATGTCAACCTTGCAAGGTGTTAAAAATGGGGAGGCATTGGGGGAGGGATGCAATCAGCATAAACTAGAGACTGTAACTAATAGAATCATTGTATTATGCTTCCTTTAATGTAACAAAGGTGATATACCAAGGTGAATGAAGATAAGAGGGGGGGATAGGGAAGGCATGTTAGACACTTGACATTGGTGGTATTGTCTGATTCTTTATTCTACTTTGATTTAAGGTTATTTTTCCTTTTGCTGCTTCCTAGCTGTCATTTTTTTTTGTTTCCTCTTTCTTTTGCCTCTCTACCTTCTTTGACTCTCCCTCCTGCCTTGTGGAAGAAATGTAGATGCTCTTGCTTAGTATGAGCAGAATGTTCAATTAGGATGAACTTAAATGGTTGGAAATGAACAGGGGTGTTGGTAGCAAGATGTGAGAATAACTAACAGCGCCGAATGGTGTGTGAATGAGGTGGAAAGGGGAAGCTCAGAGTCATATATGTCACCAGAAGGAAAGTTGGAGGTCAAAAGATGGGAATGTATAAAACTGAATCCTATGGTGGGCAATGTCCATGATCAACTGTACAAATACTAGAAATCACTTCATGAACCAGAACAAATGTATGACAATACAATTAGAAGTTAATAATAGAGGGGCATATAGGGAAGAACTATATACCTATTACAAACTATATACTACAGTTAGTAGTATTTCAACATTTTTTCATAAACAGTAACAAATGTACTATATCAATACTAGGAGTCAACAATTGAGGGGGGTTGGTTAGGGATAGGGGAGGTTTAGAGTTTCCTTTTCTTTTTTTCTTTTTTCATCTTTCACTTTATTTCTTGTCTGGAGTAATGAAAAGTTTCTAAAAATTGAACAAAAATTAAGTGTGATGGATGCACAGCTGTATGAGGGTACCCAGGGGCAAGTGATTGTACACTTTGGATCTTTGGATAATTGTATGGTATCTGAACAATCTCAATAAAACTGGAAAAAAAAAAAAGAGTAAACTAAGAAAGAGAAGACCCAAGATCCACGACACAGTAGATCCAACCTAGAATAGCAAAGAAAAGTCCCAGGATGGCAGCTGGATATAAGACCTAGGTGGCAATAAACTCCAAAATAGCAGGATGCCAGGCTCCAGAAGTGCAACTGAAAACATTACCAAAAGGTAAATTATAAATATACTAACACAATGGGAAACTTCAGCAAAATATTTTCAGTAGTGGCATATACACAACATCAAAAGCTCAGACTTTCTCTGGAAAAGGTAGCACTTCTAAAAAAAGATTTCATTCATGCTGAGATGGGAAGTAAAATACAAATATCTGTCTTACTGACTAAAATAAATAACTACTAGATGTCTGTCTCCTAAAAGAAAGTACAACGGTATTAGTTGACTAGTTATTAATCAAGCTCTCTTTATGTCTATCTTTCGACTTGAAATAATTAAGCATCTGACTTTAAAAAGAGAGAGCATCTTTTGTTGATGAACAATTTAAAACTTAAGACCCCAATTAATAAACAGAAAAGGTGAACAGGTAAATCACAAAGAAATCTAAATGGCAAACAAACATACTCAAAGTTAACCCTCATGAGAAATCAAGAAAAGAATAACATTTTCCCCTCAAAGCAATTTTTAAAATGTGGGTAGTGAACATAGATAGAGTGCAGTAAATGCCTGAGAACATTCTTTCCTTTTGATTTGGTCAATATGCCTCTGGAAATTTATCCTAGAAGTCATCCCAAACACCAAAAAAGTTTTATGTTCGCTGCACCACTTTGTCTCATTGGGCTGGAATAAATCCCAATAGCATTTTGTTTTGTTTTAAAATGAAAATAATGCTGTCTCATAATTCTACTACTTAAAACAATATATTTATAAAAGTAAAGAATAAAAGCCCCACTCCAACCTTCTAATCCCTCTTGAAATTATCAATAGTATGGAGCATAGCCTTTCTATCCTTATACTGGTCATTTATATGTATATATCTTCAATATATGGAAAACGTATAAAAGCATGTGCACTTTTAATAAAAAGCAAAACTGGGATCATTTTTTCTGTAATGTTTTTCAACCACGAAACAGGTAACAGCTTTTGACTGACAGTGATGACTATGTGCAGACACTGCTTTGACTTTACACATATTACATCATTTAAATTTCACAACAGTTCCATAAAGGTCAAACAACTTTGCATTTTAGTACTGATATATATATATACCTCATTTAAAAAAACAGCCTTGTAGCAATCCATTGTATGAATTACAACAATTTACTTCATCATTTCTCTGTTACTGGACATTTGTTTTCCTATCATATTTTTTGTAGAGTACTAATTATATAGCAGATAATAGGAAACCCCTTAAATAGGGAAACTATTAACTAAGTTGTGGTATAATCACTTAAGGAAATGTTATGCTATCATAAAAAAATGACAATTGGAAAAAACTATGTAACCACATTAGAAAATGCTTCCACTATATGTGAAATGAAAAACAGGAAAAACCCAAACTATTCAAATAGTATGAATTCAATTCTAATAAACCAATAATGGTGGTTTCTGTTTGGTGTGAACTCTGGGTGATTTTTTCCCCCTCTTCTTTTTCTATATTTTAAGTTTTCAACAATGAGAATACATTATTTTAAAAAGATAAATATATCTTTGTACAAGAAATAAAAACAAATTGGTAATCTTAAGACTTTCAGAAGCTCTGATTTATCAAGATGCCAAGACTATGCCAAAGTTCCCCTAAATCATTTTCAGATACAAAATTCATATAAAATCCTGATTCCATAACATATTGATACTATAATAAAAATTACTATACATAACACATCAGGCAATAAAAGAAATATTTTTCCAATTATAAATCTTAGAAATATTAAAACTACTTTCTGTTGCTATAGCCACCATTTCAAGATACTTACTTTTGCTCTTGATTGTGTTAACTCAAAGTGGATAGATTCTATTTTGGTCATTAAAGAATGATTCTGTGATACCAAACAAGCATTCTGCTGCCTAAGTTTATTAAGTTTCTCTCGAAGGCTTTTGATCTCCTGATCAACAAGAGTACAAGATGTAAAAGACACCTAAAAAATAAAAAAGAACAATGATTTTGGATTATTTCATTTAAGCATTACATGTAATAAATGGAAAATGATGAACAATTGTCAAAAAATCACTAAGCAGCTCAGAAAATGAAGGGATAAAATATTTAATGAGGGTAGGCAAGGATATGGGGCAATCAATATTCTCCTCCACTGCTAGAGGAACTATATATGGATGCAACTTGGAAAACAGTGGTACACTTTGGAAAACTGGTATTATCCAGTAAACTGAACATGCTAAGAACCAACACTATCACTCATGAATATAAATCTAACAGAAGCTTTTATATGTTTGCACCTGAGTTATTTTAATTTTAAAGACGGTTATGATTTTCAAAACATTTTTTTGAATGAGTAATATATTTATACCATTTAAAAGTCAAAACTATATAAAAGAAAGTCTCATTTCTATTCTTACTAGGTAGGTAATCATTTTTATTAGTTTCTTCTAGGGTTTCCACACGCATATAGAAGGAATACAAATTTCCCCCCTTACCCGCACACGAAACTAGCATATTATATGTACCATTCTGCACCTTGCAGATACACTGGCAATCTCTCCATAATCAATACACTGAGAAATTTCCAAGTTTTTTATTTGTTCTCAGCTGTACAGTTTCCACTGTGTGGATAAACCAGTTTATTCAACCAATCCCCTATTATTGGATACTTAACCTATTTCTAATTTTTTGTTCTGATTTAAAAAAAATGCCTCATTCTGTACTTGTGCAGGTGTACATGTGGGATGTTTCCAGAGGTAGAATTTCAAAAGTCAAGGTAAACATACCACAGAATTTCTATTTAGGTTGATCATAAAGTTTTGGAAGTAGATAGTGGTGATGGTAGCAAAATATTGTGAGTATAATTAACAGCACTGAATTATAAATATGAATGTGGTTAAAGGGGAAATTTTAGGTTGCATATATGTAATAGAACAAAAATTAAAGGATAAATCATACGACTGTGTAACAGTGAACCCTATTGTAATGATGGACTACAGTTAATCGTATATAAGAATAAAAATGTTTTCATGAATTATATCAAATCCACCACACTAATGCAAGTAATGGGGGAAAAATACACCTAATTTAAACTATATTGTTACAATTAGTAACTACAGTTATGTAACTATAGTTAACAGTACAATTTTAGAATTCATACATAAATTGTAACAAAGGTAACACAATAATGCAAACTGTCAACAACAGGAGAGTATATGGGAATGCTGTATTTTTTACATGATTTTTCTGTAAACCCACAACTTCCTAAATAAAATTTTCTTTTAAAAAGAGTAAAAACATTTGTAATTTTAGCAAATATTGCCAGATGCCTCTCCATACAGGTGGTATCATTTTGTACTCCCACCAGCAATAAAAGGGTGTGTATCTCCCCACAATTTCATCAACAAAATTCTGGTCAAACTTCTGGAAATTTAAAAATCTGATGGGTAAGAAATGGTATCTCAGTAGAGTTTCATTTGGAATTTTTCTTATTATGAGTATGAATGAATATCTTTTCATTTGTTCGAAGATCATTTTTATTTCTTTTTCCATTCATGTCTTTTGCCTGTTTCTCTGTTGAGTAGTTGATCATTTTCTTCTCACTTTATAGGAGCTCTTTATATGTTAAGGAGATTAGCCCTTAGTTTTTGATAGGCTTTACCAATGCTTTTTTCCCCCCAACTTGGCATTTGTCTTTTGAGTTTGCTTATGGTAAAACACAGTGGTTTCAACTAAGGCACATATACAGTAAGAATGATCAGCAATTTGACTTAGAATAGAGATTGAATTTCCCAGAATTATATACTTCTTGTAGACATGGAATTTGAATTTATTTTCCAAAATGTAGGCTCAAATAGGCTCAAGAAGTAGTGTCCTTACAAAAAGAAAATTTCTCAGTGGTTGGCTTTCTGAAGTGTTTATAAAAAGATTATGATATACATATGTAACCATATCTGTGTGTATGCATGTTAGGGATGAAGGAATAAAGAATAGGAAGAAGAAAGTGGAAAGGGGGATAAAAGTAAAAAAAAAAAAAGGGATAAAGACAAGTAGCAGGATAATAGGATTGAATAACAAAAAGGGAGACAGATACATAGGGAGAGTTTCAGACCAGGAGATGTCTAACACCACCAACGAAACTTAGGAATAATGAAAGGAGAATAGTGCCATGTTATCACATAGGACCTGATCCAACCTAAAGAGTGGGTATGCTTTTACCACTTAATAAGTAATTGATTATCTATTATGTACAGGGGATGGTGCTAAAATCAAGAGGATTTAGTTGGGAAAAAAAGATACTTAGTTGCAAAAAGGTAATAAATACAGAAATTTTAAGACAGTAATACATTAAGATAACTATTTTCTTGTTAGAAAGTAACAAGAACAATTATACTTAAATTCAACAGTTTTTAGCACTATAATAAAAGACTATGGAAAATATGAATAAGGCATTTAAAGAAAAAATATTTTAAGTAAACAGGTCTACAAAAAATAACCTTATCTCTTTGTTTTTTTTGAAAATCAGTACTGCTACTGGACAATTTACAAACTTTTTTATAAGGTGAATAATTCAAAAGTCCAGAGTGAGTAGGCTGAGTAAGATCTTCCAAAATGAGCCTTTCAAACCTTGAGGAATTAGAGGCATAATCGGAATTTTCACTTGGACTAACACTAGGGAAAAAAGAAAAAATATATTTTAGTTCTTAGTTTAAATATTCACTACAAATTTCTATTTATTAAACAAGAAAACAGAAAGTAAATCATGTATAATGCTGCTGGCAATTGGATTCAAAGTTATAAACTTAAGGTAATGTTTTCAATAAATTTTTATAATTCATAATTAGTTTTAAACTAACAATATATATATTTCCAGGGCCTCTATGCTAGGATTACTTAAAGAATTTTTTTCTTCAAATTACAATAATAAAAGAGTAATTAAGCCCCAAACATGTATTTTGCATTCTGAGTCTTAATATGGGTGTTTTCTTAGTATGTGAATGCTTTTCTAATCTTCCCATTTTTTTCTAAACTGAGTTTTTTCAAAATCATAGAAAATTATTTCTTAATCTAAAGGCATATTAGAAACACAATATATAACAATGAAATTCATACATTTTAGATTCATAAAGTCATACTCTATAAAGGATTTTACTTGCTTACCTGGATAACTCTTCCCCTAAATTCTGCAAACTCCATTCTGTCATCTTCAGTTCATGTCTTAAGGAAGCAACATTTGCAAGCAAACTTTCTTCTTCAGTGTCTTTATTATAGTCTGATGAACTAGATTCCATTTCTTAAAAAAAAAAAGATTAATTTCTTGTATCTTGCCTGAAAGAGTCTGTGGTATCAATCAAAATACCCTTACACTAACAGAATTTAACTAATTATTTTTCTATTTCAAGTGTTATGAAATCTTTGGTGATGGTTTAAAACAATGAAAAAATAATAATGAATTTCTCTGCAATATAAAGCCATGGAAAGTTCCAGACACAATTTCAATAAATCAATTTTTTTTTATTTTAGCCAGGTTCTAATTATTATAGTTCCCCTTTACTAAGCACATTTAATCTTCCTAAAAACTGTGTAAATGACGTATTTTTATACCATTTCAAGGATGAAGAAACTAAGAATCAGACAAGTTAAATAACTTGCTTGGGGTCAAAAAAACTGCAAATGGTGGAATCAGGACGTGAATTGACATCATCAGTATCCAAAGGCCTTTCCATTATGTCACTTGCAATTTTCTAGTTTATTATATATCACTTTCAACATGAGATGTTTGAAATTTCATAATTAAGTTACAAGCTCTGAACATTTGATAAAATATTATCTTTACAGTTATTCATATTTTCTTAGATGGTAATTTTTTTACCAGATAAAAGTTAACCCCTTCTCTCATTCACAATGGTTATAAAATTTAAGCAACACATTCACATTCACATATTACAACTGCAGAGATAAAAATGACATTTGGCAAGTCAACTCACAGAAATATATGAAGAAAAGCTTTTGTCTCTTCAACCAATGAATGTCTATAGGGTTATGAAACTCTACTAAATACTATTTTGGACATAAAAAAAGTGACAAAGGGGCAAATTTTATTATTGTAATTTAATACAGTTAAAAACTAAGGTTTTATATTCTTTCCTATTCCTGTAGATCTTTCTACATAATTTTAAAGTTACATTCCTCTTTCAGACTCCATTTACCTTTTGTCATTGTAGCATCTCTTTTTCATTGCCCTTATAATTCTGACCAAATCTCCAAAAGGTTGATAGTTCTGTGTATTATTTTCAGAACCATAAGGCACTTAGAAGCTGCTCATTATTTGTTGAATAAACGAGGCTTACAAAACTGCCCTTTCTTTCCCTCAACCTAGTGTTAAATGTATTACCCACTGAAAAGTTCTCAGATGTAGGGAGGAAGGTTGGAAAGAAAACTCTCACCTTATTTGAAAAAAACTGGCAGGAAATAAAATGAGATGCTATATAAACTTAATAGACAACTTGGTTCTAGCCTCTTTCCCGTTTTGTTTCCACAAATTTACTTCTGCTTTACTGAGAAGACCCTCCCAGACAAAAGTCAATGGATCAGGTCCCCATTCTGTTTTATCTTTTCGACAACATCTCTAGTTTCCTGTAGGACTGTGAAAGAGAAAAGGGAAAAGAAAATTGGGGCAAATTCTAAAATGCATTTCGGTGCTATTTGTTTCAGCTAAATCAGGGACAGCCCCCACCCCCCCCGCCCTTACTTGTATTTTAAGGTAAGAATTCTCTATCTCTTCTGAAATTACAATTAAACAGATATTGATATTCAAATATTTTCATTTTTCTAGTGGACCATGTATTATCAAATAAAGATCGTTCCTCTCTTCAATTTGTGATAGTTATAGAAACCTAGTTTGACTGCCTGTACGTACCTACAGGTCCTGACAACGTCATCTTCTAGACCTAAGAAAAACGTGATTGTAAGTGCACACACACAAACATCCCATCAGACCGAAGGACAAGTGTTCTTACCCCACTCCCACCCACCCGTGTAGGTAATAAGATTGGCTGTAGTCGAAAACGATTCCCCATTTTAGAAAGAGGACACAGCTTTACATTGTAGTGTCCTGTTTCACAACTCTTAATTTGACAAGAGTTGATCCCACGTTCATCTAGAAGCAGCAGTAAAATAGAAGCAGCGAAGGAAAAAGTGACATCTTCCTCTTCGATTTTTCCTCAATTAAAATACAACCCAGCCGAGCACATCAAGGGAGAGAAGACCTGGCGGAGGGCGGTCTCCATCCCATGCTCTCGGGAGACAAAGAAACCCAACTCCCTCACGTAGGCCGGTTTCCACACGCCAAGAGGCCGTCGCTCACCGCCCAAGTCGTAGTTGGGGAGCGAGCCCACCGACAACGGCACACGCCGCGCTGAAGCCGGCGCTGGAAGCCTTGAACCCTCTCCCGGCCCCGGGCGTGGAAGCATCAGACACACGACGCGGGGAACCAGCGAACCTCAGTCGTACCCAATTCGAACCGCCGCGGTAGCCGTTGCAGACGCGCTTCCGCAGTCACAGTCCTGCCCTCGGCGCAGGCTTGCGGGAGACGACGCCAGAAGCGCGGGGCTTGTCGGGGATGGTGGTCAGCAAGCGCTTCGAAGCCGCTCGCCGGGCTCACTTGGAACTACAATTCCCATAATCGCCGCCAGGGCGCCGATTGGTGTGGGGAAGCCATGGGAACCTGCGGCCGTGCGGATATGGGGTGGGCGGTGCTCACGCGGAACCTAAAAGGGCAGAGATCAAGGCGGGTGCGCAAAGTGTCTGTTGGTTCTGCTTTCGCTCTCTCCACTTTCGAGGACTGTGTTTTGGCTTCTGAAGCAGTGTTTGCCGCTGTTGCCGCCGCCTGGAGTTTCCTCAGGCTCCAGGTTTCTCTACCATACAAGAGGATTCCGGGAAGAAGAACGGAGCTCAGGAGCCAGTAACCCGGTTCTCCTACGCCTCTATCAGCCCGAGATCGCCCCGGCAGGGATGGACAACAAGATCTGGTTGTCTCTCCCGGTGCTGCTCATGGTCGCTGTTCCATCAGTGCTGTTGCGGGGGGTGGCTGGCTTCACGCCTTCCTTAGACAGCGACTTCACGTTTACCCTTCCAGCCGGCCAGAAGGAGTGTTTCTACCAACCCATGCCCCTGAAGGCCTCGCTGGAGATCGAGTACCAAGTAAGTGCGGAGGGTGAGCTAGCCTCTTTCCTTTAGCTCAGCTGCACCGCGTTATCGCCTCTCACCCGCTTAGAAACTTCTTGTGGACCGCCAGGGTGGTGAAGAGGCGAGGCCCGCCGGGGAAGCCACTAGCCCCGCGCAGGCGCGCGAGGCTCGGTGTCGCGGAGTCCGGGGAAGTTAGGCGGGAGTTGGCATTGACTACTGTCCGCCTTCTCTCCTTTCCTCCTCTCGGAAAGGGGCCAGAGCTACTAATGTCGGTGGCTTTTCTCTTTGTTTCATAACTCGCCCATCATTTTTCTAGCCAGTACACGCTTATGCTAAGAATTTCACAATACAGGACTGATACACGTTCTCTTTCATCATTGGACGAGGGAATGACACTTGTTTGAATCATCCCCACCCCTTCACCCAATTCTGATGTTATATTTACTGTCTTTGTTTTAGTTAAGGATTTTTGAATTCTGACCATGTGATTATAACTAGATACTGCGGTATTTAATGGTACATTACCTTCCCAGTTACATATCTACTGTTTTAAAATCAAATAAGATCAAACCGTATATTAAAATTCTGTAATCTTTTAGTTAGCATTGTAAGCACGTACCCGTTTCATTGTTTTCTTTTTACTATCTGCACAGTACTCTAGTATATAGGGAATTGCCTTAATTTATCTTAATTTATGTAATCATTCTGGTAGAGGGCAATTTCTTAGAAGAAACAATGTTAGTTCCACACAGCTAATTTAGATATTTTCAGGTAGCACTGCAAAATAAAAAAAAAAAGTTGGTGTGGTTCATCTTACAATTTTTTATGTTAATTTATAGTCAAATGGTAATTTTAAAAATTTGATGTAGAGATTTTTAAATAACGTACTGTGACATACAGAGCAAAATAAAAAGTTATATAGAATTTTCAGCAGAAAGGAATTTTAGGAGTGGATTCTTTATAGATGTATAACATAAGCCTAATGAGTAAAGTACTTTAACTAAAGTTATAGTTAGTGAGCAAAATTGAGGCTAGAACTCAACGTTTCTTGATTTCAAATCTAATTCAAAAGTTCACCCTTTACTGAACAGTTACCATGTGTCGGGAATTGTGCATGGTGTTGGGGAGAGGGGGTATGGGAACCAACAAGAGAAAAAAACAGTCCCTGTTCTCAAGGAGCTTAATATTCAAGGATTACTAATTCAAAAACATTTAATTTCAGTCTAGTTAAGTGCAATTAGAGGAGGGCCGTTGCTCTGGGGTTCATTAAAGGATTCCTGGAAAAAATACCAAAATTGAATCTAGAAAGATGCTTAAATTAGACATGGACAGAAGGAAGGAGGGGCATTTTAGGAAAGGAAACAAACTGAATCAAGACACATAGTTCTGAAAGTGCATAGTGTGAACGTTTTGGGGATGGGCAGTGTGTAGTAGACACTACTAGTAGTGAGTTTTTATTAAACCTTAAGACTGTAAAATCTGGGATGGGAGTAGCAGAAAAGGAGATTGTAGAGAATCATAGCCTTGTGTGCCATGCTTTGCCATTATTCTTTACGAGAGCCACTGAAGTTTTAAGCAGCATGGCAACATTATCAGAAATGTTTTTCAGGTAAGTCACTCTGGGTATAGCGTGGAAGAAGGATTTAAGGGAGGCAAAACGAGAGGCAAGGAGACTTAACAGGGGTTTTAGTGAAATAGTCCAGATAAGAAAAAATTCCTCAGTATTTACCCACATATTAGGGAGGAAATTTATTTTAATTATTGACCTCTTATAGTTGAGAGGGCAGGATCTAGAGACAAAATTCCTGGGGTCAGATCCTGATTCTGCCGTTTACTAGCTGTGTGATCTTGAACAAGTTACTTAACCTCTCATTTGTAAAATAAGTGATAATAATTGCAACTCCCTTATGGAGTTCATTTGAAAAAATGGGTTGTTTGTTCAGAGACCATATTTGACATATAGTAAATATTCAATAAATGTTAATTTTACATTTACAAATCTAGAGTTATAATGGTTGGCTTGGTTTAGCTTTATACTTTTCATCTTTAGTCACTGTTCTAGTTCACTAATGCTGCAGGATACAAAACACCAGAAATGGATTGGCTTTTATAAAAGGGGGTTTATCTTCCCCAGCTGGAGAATTTCTGATATTCTCACAAGTGTTGGGGACTACCAGCTTAGTAGGCCAAGCCCATGGTCTTGGGGCTTGCCCTTACAAAGCTTGATAATGCAAAGGAGAGGCTAATCATACTCATAATTGTGCCTAGGAGTCACCCCCAGAGGGCCTCTTTTGTTGCTCAGATGTGGCCTCTCTCTCTAAGCCAACCTGGCAGGTCAATTCACAGTCCTCCCCCCTTATATGGGACATGACTCCCAGGGTTATAAATCTCCCTGGCAATATGGAACATGCCTCCTGGGAATGAGCCTGGACCCTGTATCATGTAATTGAGAAAGACTTTTGGACCAAAAGGGGGAGGAGAATTGAAGCAAAATAAAGTTTCAATGGCTGAAAGATCGCAAATGGAGGTGAGGGGTCATTCTGGAGGTAACTCTTACGTGTTATATAGATATCCCTTTTTAGTTTTTAGTTCATTAGAATAGTTAGAAGGGAAATATCTGAAATTGTTGAACTGCAATCCAGTATCCTTGATCCTTGAAGGTGATCTTATAATGAGATGGCTTATACGGCCTGACTTGTGATAACCTTTTGGCTCACACTCCCTTTACCTAGTGTATGGAAAAAATGAGTAGAAAAAATGGGGACAAAAAGTAAATGAATAATATAGAGGAGGGGGATATGGGACATTTTGAGTGTTCTTTTTACTTTTATTTTTATTCTTATATTTTTTTGGAGTAATGAAAGTGTTCAAGGCTTGACTGTGTGATGAATGCACAACTGTATGTTGATACTGTGAACAATTGTACACTTTTGATAATTGTATGGTATGTGAATATATTTCAATAAAATTACATTAAAAATCCAAAAAAAAGGGGGGGTGTTATTTGGTTACACAGTGACAGTCTTAAGGCCTTAAAGTGTCCAAGGTAACGCATGGACAATCGGGTACGTTCACTGGAGGATGGCCAATGGTGTCCGGAAAACCTCTGTTAGCTGGGAAGGCACATGGCTGGCATCTGCTCCATAGTTCTGGTTTCAAAACATCTTTCTCCCAGGACATTCCTCTCTAAGCTGCAGTTCTTCAAAAATATCACTCTTAGTTGATAGCGTTTGTCCTCTCCCAACTTCTTGTGGCGTTTGTCCTCTCCCAACTTCTCTGGAGCAAAAGCCTGCCTTCAAACCCTATCTCCAAAATGCCTCCACAAGCTGCAGCTTCTCTTCCAGCTCCCATGCCCTCCCCAAAGTGTCCCTCTTGGCTGAGGCAAGCTCCCTTCTTCAGTCTGAGCTTATATCATGCTCCAGTGAACTAATTCAAACCCACCCTGAATGGGTGGGGTCACACTTCCATGGAAATTGTCCAATCAAGGTCTTCTCCACAGTTGATTGAGTCACATCGCCATGGAAACACTCAATCAATAGAATTACAATCTAATCAACACTAATATGTCTGTCCACACAAGATTGCATCAAAGATAATGGCATTTAGGGGGACATAATAGATTTAAACCAGCGCAGTCACTCTTAAAGGGAGTATTCCCCCAAATGGTTCTCCCTAAACAATTATTTTGATTGAGGAAAGAAGTAAAGTCATATGTAATTTAATGTCTGTACTCATAGACAGTATTTGAGGAGTTTTAGGGTCAAGATCATCTTCAAGCATTCATTTGCATTTTCTAATTCCATGATTGATTTTCTAGTATCTGCAAGCCACTGATTTTTGTCTTCAAGTTAGTTTTTCAAATGTTACCAAACAGACATTCTAGATAGTGTCACTTTTTGGGTAATTGACCAGCCCCATATCATATTGATAAAAGTTCTTAAAATTTTTTCAATATCAGTACAGAATATTTTGGCAATAAAGTAGTTCCTTCTTTAAAAATTTTAAATCATTATTGAGTGCTTAATTTGTGTCAAGCACGATGCTAGGTTCTGGGATATAATAGTAGTAAATATGTAGCCCTTGCTCTCATACAGTCTAGTATGGGGACAGGCATTAATCAAATAATTATACAAATAAATGTAAAATTGTAACTAGTAAGTGGCTGTGAAGGTAAGCGTATAAAGCTATGAGCATGTTCAACAGGAAGACTTGATTTCATCTGGGAATTGTGAGAAGACATCTGATAAGTGACGTATGAGTTAAGATCAGGAGAATAATCAGGCTCTTGCTAGGCGTAACAGAGTAAGTGGAACAAGGCAATGGGTAGAAAGAAAAACATGTGCAGAGGCCTTGAGGAAGAAGGTGGAAGGATACTTTTGAGTGTCTGAAAAAAGACTAGGATGACAGCAAACACAAGGGGAAAGGGGCTCAAGATTATTCTAGAGAGGTCAGTAGTGGCCAGACCTTTTAGCCCTGTTACGGATAGGGTCTTTTTAAAAAAAAATTATTGTAATTTAAAAACAACACTGTTGAGGTATAATTTTCACACAGAAAAATTTCATCCACTTTAAGTGTACAATTCAGTGATTTTTAGCAAATTTGTCAAATTGTGCACCTACCACCACAGTCAAGTTTTAGAGCATTTCCATTGTTACAGCAAGATCTCTCATGCCTGTTTACAGTTAATCCCAGTTTCCAATCCCAGCCTGAGACTTTCTGTCTCTATATATTTGCATTTTCTGGATGTTTCATATAAATGGAACCTTTTAATATGTGTTCTTTTGTGCCTGACTTCTTTCACTCAGCATAATGTTTCTGAGGTTCATCCATGTTGTAGTATGAATAAATATTTGTTCCTGTTTATTGCAGAGTAGTTTCCATTAAGAATATGTATATGTGTGTGTATATATATATACACACATATATCCATTGAGTGTGTGCATACATGCCACATTTTGTTTTTACATCACATTGTAATTTTATAATACATTTTCTGTTGAGGAAGGATATGGGTCTTCTACACAGAGTGAGCAGTAGGAAGTCTTTGAAGAGTTTTAAGCAGGGGGTTAACTTGATCAGATTCATGTTTTAAAAAGATTATTTTTGCCAAAGTTATTGAACCTTTCTGTACCACAGTCTCCACATCTATAAAATGACAATAATAGCCTGCTTTGTACTATAATGAGGAATAAATGTGTTAAAACATGTAAAAGGAAAGGTGTCTGGCACCCTACTAAGCACTCAAAAATATTAGCTAGTAAGTACACCCTGAGTCTAGAGCAATGATGGAGCATAATAGGTCCTTAAAAAATGTCTGTTGAGTAAATGGGTGAACATACATTAACCCCACTTGTACAACCAGCTGGGAGCTTTTTCGGGAGGGGAGACCAATATCAATTTCTTTTATTTTTTATTAGTCTTTTCAATTTTTGTATCTTGAGTCAAATTTTAATTTTTTTCTAATAAATTGGCTATTTCATTTCATTTTAAAAGTTTATTTTTATAATATTGTGCCTAATACTATTTGAAACATCTCCTATTTCCATTTTACCTGCAGGTGTACATGTCTAATTTTATATGTGTTTTTCTCTCTTCTAGATAGGACTGATTTATTGATCTATTTTTAAAAATTTGTTTTTGAGTTTTTTAATCAGTTCTCCTGGGGCTTTTCTCTTTGACTTCTCTCCTTCTTTTATCCTCTTACAAAGGGCTCCAATAAGAGGATTAAGACCTTAAATGAGGTGGGTCACATCTCAACAGAAATAAACTAATCAAAAGGTCCCACCTACAATACATCTACACCCACAGGAATGAATTAAAAGAACATGATCTTTTCTGGTTACACACAGCTTCACACCATCACATGGTACATTAGTTACAAATGGTGAACAATACTGATACATTACTATTAACTAAAGTCCATAGTTACATTAAGGTTCATTCTTTGTGTTGTACAGTTCTATGGGTTTTGACAAATGTCTGATGTCATGTATCCACCATTATAGTATTATACAGAATAGTTTCACTGCCCTAAAAATCCCCAGTGCTTCACGTTTTCATCCCTTTCCTCCCTCTCTCTTTGAATTCCTAGCATTCACTAGTCTTTTTTATTGTCTCTACAGTTTTGCATTTTCCCAGAATGTCTTTTTCTGACTGGCTTCTTTCACTTAGCAATATGCATTTAAAGATCCTTCATATCTTTTCATGGCTTAATTTTCATTTTCATTTATACCTAAATAATCTTCTGTTGTACAAATGTACCATTGTTTAACCATTCACCTATTGAAGGACATCTTGGCTGCTCCTAGTTTGGGCCAGTTGTGATTAAAGCTGCTATAAACATTTGTGTGTAGGTTTTTGGGTGGACATAGGTTTTTAACTCAATTAGGGAAACACCTAGGAACCAGATTACTAGATTCTATTGTGTTAGGTTTGCTAATGCTGTTGGAATGCACTATACCAGAAATGCACTGGCTTTTATAAAGGGGATTTATTAGGTTACAGATTTATAGTTCTAAGGCCATAAAAGTGTCCAAATTAAGGCATCAATGAACGTATACCTTCACTGAAGAAAGGCCGATGGCACCAGAATACCTCCATCAGCTAAGAAGGCACATGGCTGGCATTGGCTGGTCCTTTGCTCCTGGGTTGCATTGCTTTCAGCTTCTGATTCCCGTGGCTTTCTCTTTAAGCATTTGTGGGTTCTCATTTAGCATCTCCAGGGCAAACTCTGGGCTTCATCTCTTAGCTTAGCATTTCCAAACGTCGTTCTGTCTGCATCTCCAAGTGTCTGTGTCTGCGTGGGCTCTTGAGCTCTCTCGCTTTGTCTGAGCTCTCTTAAGGACTTCAATAAACTAATTAGGATCCACCTTGAATGTGCAAGGTCACATCTCCATGGAAAAATCTAATCAAAAGGTCCCATTCGCATTTGGGTGGGTCACATTTCCATGGAAACAACCTAATCAAAATATCCTACTCACAATAGGTCTTCCTCCACAAGACTGGATTAAAAGAATGTGGTCTTTTATGGGGTACATAACAGATTCAAAACAGCACATACAGTAAGATTATACAATTTAACTGTGTAGAAAACTGCAGCTGCCTTCTGAAGTGGCTCTACCATTTTGCATTCCCACCAGCAATGTGTTGCTCCACATCCTGGTCAACATTTGGTATTGTCAAATTTTTTGTGTTTTCACCATGCTAATAGGTGTATTATGATATCCCATTATTTTAATTTGTGATTCCCTAATGACATATGATGTTCAGCATCTTTTAATATACTCATTTGTCATTTAAACATTTTCTTTGGTGAGGTGTCTGTTCAGATGTATACAATTTTGTAATTGGTTTGATTTCTTATTGTTGAATGTGAAGACTTCTTTGTATATTTTGGATATAAAACTCAATCATATATATTTTGTAGATGTTTTCTCCTACTCTATGTCTTTTCATTCTCTTTTTTTAAAATTCAATTTTATTGAGATACATTCACATACTATACAGTCATCCAAAGTGTACAATCAGTTATTCACAGTACCATTATATGTAGTTGTGCATTCATCACCACAATTAATTTTTGAACATTTTCATTACTGCAAAAAAAAAAAAAAAGAATAAAAAATAAAAATTAAAGTAAAAAAGAACACCCAAAACATCCCATCCCCCCATCCCTCCCTATTATTTATTTATTTTTTGTCCCCATTCTTCTCATCTTTCCATACACTGGATAAAGGGAATATGAGCCACACGTTTTACACAATCCCACAATCACACAGTTTGAGCTATATAGTTATACAGTCATCTTCAAGAATCAAGGCTACTGGCTTGCAGTTTAACAGTTTCAGGTGTTTCCTTCTAGCTATTCCAATACACTGAAGACTAAAAAGGGATATCTATATAACATTTAAGAATAACCTCCAGAATGTCCTCTCAACTCCATTTGAGATCTGCCAGCCACTGAAACTTTATTCTGTTTCATTTATCTTCCCCCTTTTGGTCAAGAAGGCTTTCTCAAACCCTTGATGCCAGGTCCAGGTTCATCCCCAGAAGTCATGTCCTACATTGCCAGGGATATTTACACCCCTGGGAGTCATGTCCTTTATAGACAGAGGCCATGAGTTTACCTGCCAAAGGCTTAGAGAGAGAGAGAGGACACATCTGAGCAACAAAAGAGGTTCTCTGGGGGTGACCCTTAGGCACAATTATAAGTAGGCTTTGCCTCTGCAGTAATAAACTTCATAAAGGCAAGCCCCAAGATTGAGGGCTCAGCCTTCTAAATTGGTAGTCCCCTATGCTTGTGAGAATATCAGTAATTCCCCAGGTACAGAAATTTAATATTTCTACATTTTTCCCTAGTCCCTCAAGGGGATTTTGCAAATGTCCATTCGTGTTCCTGTTCTCAGTTCTTCCAAGTATATACCCAATAATGGTTGCAGGACCATATGACAACCCCATACTTGGCTTCCTGTGGAACCACCACACTGTCCTCCAGATGGGCTACACCATTCTATTTCCCTACCAACAATGATTAGGTACATCTCTCTCTCCACATTTTCTTCAGCACTTGTATCCCTCTGTTTATTTTTTAAACACTTTTATTCACATAGCATACATTGCCTTCTAAGTAAACGATCCGTGGTTCCTGGTATAATCACATAGTTACATATTCACCACAACAATCTTTATGAGGATATTTCAATTTCTTGCACCAAAAAAGAGAAAGAAGAGAAAAAAGAAAAGAAAAAAGATGACAAAAAAAGAAAGAAAAATAATATAAAGTGCAATAAAAATATCAGACAACACCAGCAATGCCAAGAATTCCATACCCCTCCCTTATGTCCCTCTCTTCCCCTCTTACAGATATTTAGCCTTTGTGTCTTGCCTTTGTTACAATTAATGGAAGCATAGTACAGTGTTACTGTTATGTATAGACTCTAGTTTGCATTGATTGTATTTTCTCCCCACTACCATCCAGTTTTCCACACTTTGCAAAGGTGATATTCATTTGTTCTCCCTCATATAAAAATGTTACTGTATTTGTACATTTAATCACAATCATTGACCACTCTAGGTTTCAGCATTATTTCCAGTCTTCATCTTCTATCTTTCCTTCTGGCGTCATACATACCCCAACCTTCCTCTTTTGACCATATTCACAGTCATTTTTGTTCAGTGTTACTATATTATGCTATCGTTACATGGTATTGTGCTATCCATTTCTGGATCTGTATAATCAATCCTCTAGAACATTCTATACTCCTTCAACATCAAATGCCCGATCTCTAGCCTCTTTTATCTCCTGATATCTTCATTTCTACACTCTTCTCCAAACCTTTCTCTCCTGTCTTTTCCTATCTGTCTGTAGCACTTCCTTTAGTATTTCCTGTAGAGGAGATCTCCTGTTCATGAACTTTCTCACTGTCTGTTTATTTGTAAATATTTTAAACTCTCCCTCATTTTTGAAGGACAATTTTGCCAGATATAGGATTCTTGGTTGGCAGTTTTTCTCTTTCAGTATCCTGAATATATCATACCACTGCTTTCTCGCCTCCATGGTTTCTGCTAGAGATCCATACATAGTCTTATCGAGCTTCCCTTGTATGAGATGGATTGCTTTTCTCTTGATGTTTTCAGAATCCTCCCTTTGTCTTTGACATTTGAAAATCTGATTAGTAAGTGTCTTGAAGTAGGTGTATTTGGATCAATTCTGTTTGGGGTACATTGCTGGTTGCCATTGCGTGTCTTGGACCTGTAATTTTATGTCTTATAAGAGTTGGGGATTTTCATGGATTATTTCTTCTATCATTCCTTCTGCCCCCTTTTCCCTTCTCTTCTCCTTCTGGGACACCTGTAACACATATATTTGTGTGCTTCATGTTGTCATTCAGTTCTCTGAGACCCTGCTCATGTTTTTCATTCTTTTTTCTACTTGTTCTTCTGTGTGTAGGATTTCAGATGCTGTCCTCTAGTTCACTAATCCTTTCTTCTGACCCTCCAAGTCTGCTGTTTTATGTCTCCATTGTGTTTTTCATCTCTTCTTTTTTGTCTTTTATTCCCATAATTTCTGCTATTTGGTTTTTCAAGCTTACATATTATTTCTTGTGGTCACCCAGTGTCTTCTTTATATCCATCATCTCCTTTGTCACATTTTCTTTCAACTCACTGATTTGATTTAGAAGATTTGTTTCAACATCTGTAATTAGTTGTTTCAACTCCTGGATCTCAGTTGAGGTGTTGTTTGTTGGCCCTATTTTCATGTTTCCTGGCGTGGCTTGTGATTTTTTGCTTTCTAGGCATCTTATTTTCTTGATTAGGTTATTCTGGAGTTTGTTTTTTCTTTTGCCTATGGTTTTCTTGTTGGTTGTCTTTGATCTCTATCTTTTCTTTGTTTCTCTTTCTGGCCAGTTGTCAGATTGTCTCTGCACCCCCCCCCCACCCAGTCTTCCTCCACAAATCAGGTGCCCACCATGTCCTGCCACAGGGATGGGAGGCAGGCACTGGGTACCCCAGCAAGTTCACTCTGTGTGGTAATGCAAATCTGCTGGCTACCAGTGATGCTGTGTTTTCCACTGACCAGCAAGACCTGGGTTTGTTTTAGAATCCTGCTTTAACAGTTGGATCTTCTGTATTTCTCAGTGAAAACAGGACTGGTGTTGTGTATAGGGCATGTAGACCAGCTCCTATGGTCCTAAGAAAGGGTCTGAAGCATCTTTTCAAAAGGGTTTCAATTGCATCTTCTGGACTGTCCAGCAGATAGCACTGTTTGGTAACTTAATTGTCCTCAGAGGCTGCTTTGCCTCTGAGCACAGGCTGTGTCTACACATGTGAGGTGAAACTGTAGGATTCCTATGCCCTCAGTTTACTGGCCAAAATCTGGCTCAATGTGGGGCTAGACACCTGTGGCATAGTACTCTCTCCACTGACCTAGTACTCCAGCCATCCCCAAGGTAAGGAAATGGCCACAGATTGCTGCTTCCCTCAAGGGTGGGGGAAGACTTTTCAAACCCAGGGCTGCAAATGCAGTCTCTGTCCACATTTTCTCAGTCTCTTTGTCCCTCACTGACTGGGCCCTGAAATAGCCTTCCCTGTCCCCTGGTTCTTCAAGTGTGTGGGGGGGAGTATGTCTCATGGCTGTGAGAGATTTTATAGGCTGTGTCCCTCATGGGAGAGGACCCATCTGCTGATTCTGTGCCTTTCCCACACTGAAACCAAGTGAGGGGTGGGGAGATAACCAGCTCGTCTGGGACAGACAATTCCTACCTGATATTTCTTCTCTTTCTTCAATTTGGCATTTGCAGAGTCCTTCTCCATTCTATATCCTCCTCTAGAGTTTCAGACAATTCAGAATTGTCCTTTTCTTTTCATTGAATCTCTGGAGAGAAGTTTTCAATTGCTGTTTACGTCACCATCTTGATGATGTCATTCTCCTTTTCATTCTCTTAACAGTGTCTTTAACAGAGCCAAAGATTTTAATTTAATAAAGTCCAGTTTATCAATTTTTTCTTTCATAGATTGTGCTTTTGATATTGTATCTAAAAACACATCACCAAACCCAAGGTCACTCAGATTTCTCCTATATTATTTTCTAGAAATTTTATAGTTTTGCATGTTACATTTAGGTCTGTGATCCATTTTGAGTTAATTTTTTGTGAATGATGTAATGTCTATATATAGAATGACTTTTTATGCTATGGATGCCCCATTGTTCCAGCACCATTGAGAAGACTGTCCCTCTCCATTGAATTGTCTTTGTTCCTTTGTCAAAGATCAAGTGGCTATATTGGTGTGAGTGTATTTCTGGATTCTCTATTCTGTTTCATCTGTTTGCCAGTTATTTCTACATTATGATGCTGTTTTGGTTACCATAACTTTATGGTTATTCTTGAAGTTGGGTAGGGTCAGTCCTCTGACTTTGTTCTTCAGTATTGTATTGGCTAATCTGTCTTTTGCCTTTCCATATAAACTTTAAAGTCAGTTTGTTAGCGTCTACAAGATAGATTACTGACATTTTGATTAGGATTGTGTTGAATCTATAGATCAACACAATCTGTAGATTTTGGTCAGAATTGTCTTCTTAATATTGACTCTTCTACCCATGAATATGGAATCTCTTTCCAGTTATTTAGACCTTTGATTTTTCTCATCAAAATTTTGTGCTTTTCCTCATTTAGATCCTGTACGTATTTTGTTAGACTAATAACTAAGTATTTCTCTCTTTTTTGGTGCTAATGTATGTGATGGCATGTTTTCTGTTTCAGATTTCAGTTTTCATTGTTGATGTATAGAAAAGCAGTTGACTTGTATGTTAACCTTGTATCCTGAGAGCTGAGGAGTTTTTTGTTGATTGTTTGGGATTTTCTGTATAGAGTCAGAAACTAGAATATAGGTTAACAGGGGTGAGGGTTGATGTAGGGAATTCTGGAGTTAATGCTAAATTGGTGCAAATTTCATTTTAGGGTGATGTAACAGTTTTAGTAATGGATGGTGGTGATGGTAGCACAACATTGGAATGTAATTAAAACTACTGAATTGATTATTTGAAAGTGATTCAAAGGGGAAATTTTAGGTTGTGTATGTGTTACCTGAATAAAATTAAAAACAAAGAAACCCATAAGTTTGTACAACACAGTGAACCCTAAAGTAAACTAGGTACTATAGTTAATAGTATATTTATAATGGTATTGTTTCCTCAGTTGTAAAAAAGGTATACCACACTAATGCAAAGTGTTAATAGGGAAAACTATACGCGTGTATATAGTTTATATGGGGGTATATGGAGACCCTATATTTCCTGCATGAATTTTCTGTAAACCAACAACTTCTCTAAGAAAAAAAAAAAAAATTACTCTGGAGGCAGATTGCTAGGTTCAGATTTTGGTCATGTCACTTACTTGCTGTGTCACCATGGATAAATTACTTCTCTGTGTCTCAGTTTGTTTTCCCTCCTTCCCTCCCTTCCTTCATTTCCTTCTTTCTTTCTCTCTAAAATGAGAGTAATAATAGGACTATTCTTTGTGGTTGTTGTGAGGAATAAATTCATTGCTCCACATAAAATATTTAGAACAATGTTTGACATAAAACTGCACTTGTTCACTGCTATTATTATCATTATCATCGTTATCATTATAAGGACATTTTGGGATTGCAAAGGAACGTATCATATTCGTCAGCCAGTAAGTGAACTTGCCTACCTGGAATACAGAGTTCATATTGGGGCGTAGTAAAAGAATGCACTGAAGAAGTCAGTTGGATTCAGATCAGGGAGTCCTTAAATTATAAGCTAAGACGTAGCTAATTATTTCTCTCACTTTGTGGAAGAGGAAACAAACTCATAGGTTATATAGTATGCCCTAAATTGCCTAAATTTTAGGTAAAAGTTCTAGCCTTTGAACTTTCTGTTCTACAAGGCTTCCATTGATGTCATTGTTTTAGAAAGATTATTTCACTAATACCCATAAGGCCTCAATAATTTAGGTAATGGCAACAGGAATGAGTGCAAAAGGGACAAATTGCAAAAATGAATGGAATTGAACTAGATAATCTTTCAGCTCCTTTCTGGCCCTAAAAGGAGTCTGTTGGCTTTCTTACCCCTCCATGGTTGGAAAGAAAATCTTTTCATCATATAATAAACTTTGTATCATTTTTATTTTCAGAATATATAATAGATGTCCTTCTTTTACGTGCTTTTCTACAGGTTTTAGATGGAGCAGGATTAGATATTGATTTCCATCTTGTCTCTCCAGAAGGCAGAATGTTAGTTTTTGAACAAAGAAAATCAGATGGAGTTCACACGTAAGTAATCTCTTCCCCTTTATTTCCTTAAGATTAATAATACCAGTAGGCTATCTGTGGGGTAGGGGAATTTAGCATATTCAATACTAAACATCGGTATTAGATGATTCCATAGGAATATTTTAAACAATCCTTGGTAGTGGGCCATCTTATAAACTAAAATGTCTTCCACTAACTTTATTTTCTTTTTGTTGTGGAGTTTTACTTCGATTCTGATTTAATTTCTTCTTTGCTTTGGTTGAATGGATGGGTGTTCCTTGGGTAGTTTGTTCAGTTATTGTGGCATTTTAAACCTGCCTTTCTGGGTAGCACAGAGCTTTCAGTTTTAACTGAAAGCTCCTATTCCAGTTATATGTGTCCTAAAATATCTTGAGCTGCTGGCTGTATAGGCTTTGCCCTTACTTTTCTTAAAACAACAGTATAATACATCATTGTGCATATGTGTGCGTAAATTGTATTTTCATCAGACATCACTCTTTTTTGATAACAAGAAAAAAAAAAGCCCAGAAAGTAAAAGATACAGCCATAGTAAACCATATAGAAAGGAAATATTTGTTATAACTCTTTGAATTCAAAGTTTGATAAAACTCATTTCACATCTCATTGATTTGTTTCCCTGTTCCATAGCCATTTCTTTAGTTAATATTGTTATTGTGTTAAAGCTAAGCTGTGAGTTTATAAGTAGTGGAAAAGTGAATATGGAGTGTCCACTGTTTGCCATAAACTGGGTTTGACATTTTATATGATATCTAAATTATTCTTTACAACCTACTAACAGATAGATGCTTTGATTCCCATTTTACATACAAGGAATCTTTACAAATAAGGAGGCTCAGAGAAATTAAATAAGTCTTCAGGGATAAACACTAATTGAGAGATTGAGGTTAGATGAACCAAAACTGTTGCTTTTATCCCATACAGTGTTTAGAACATCCCTGGCACATAGCGCTATGTAAGTGTTAGCTATTATTATAATCATTGGTCTTTGTTAACCAAAGTCCTTGGCAGGTAATTGATACTCAGTATGTATTGAATGCATGTGTGAATGAATGAAGAAAAAAATGTGTCAGTCATAATTTTTAAAGATATTCATTTAAAAGTGCTTTTAACAATGGTATTTTGCCTTTGCAGAAGTTTGAAACATCCAAAGTTTAAAATAATTGTTAACAGTATCATCATATAGTTGTGCATTCATGACCACAATCAATTATTGAACATTTTCATTACTCCAAAAAATAAAAATAGGAATAAAAATAAAAGTAAAAAGAACACTCAAAACGTCCCATACCCCACTTCCCCATATTGGTCATTTACTTTTTGTCCCCATTTTCCACTCATTTGTCCATACACTGAGTAAAGGCATTATGAGCCATAGGTTTTCACAATCACATGGTCACACCATATAAGACATATAGTTATACGCTTGTCTTTGATAATCAAGGATACTGGATTGCAGTTCAACAGTTTCAATATTTCCTTCTAACTATTCTGATAAACTAAAAACTAAAGAGGGATATCTATATAACGCATTAGAGTTACCTCCAGAATGACCCTTTAACTCCATTTGAAATCTCTCAGTCACTGAAACTTTTTTTTGTTTCATTTCCTCTTCCCCCTTTTGGTCCAGAAGGCTTTCTCAGTCACACAGTGCAAGGTCCAGGCTCATCCACAACCCACGTTGCCAGGGAGATTTACATCCCTGGGAGTCATGACCCCATAGTGGGGAGGACAGTGAGTTTACCTACAGAGTTGGCTTAGAGAGAGAGGCCACATCTGAGCAACAAAAGAGGCCCTCTGGGGGTGACACTTAGGCATAATTATGAGTAGGCTTAGCCTCTCCTTTGCAGTAACAAACTTCTTAAGGGGAAGCCCCAAGATCGAGGTCTCAGTGTGCTAAGCTGGTAGTTCCCAATGCTTGCGAGAACATCAGGAATTCCCAGCTGGGGAGATTTAATATTTCCCCATTTTTCCTCCAGTCCCTCAAGGGGGGTTTGCAAATACTTTTTATTCTCTGCCCAAATTACTCTGGGTTGTATCGTGGCTTCATGCTAACCTGTACAAACCAACATGATCTCACTCTCTAGTCAAGGTTCCATGTAATTATGGTATTTGAGTAAACTGACCATACAAGTTACATTATACAATACGCTGCAGAAAATATAGATTTTGCACCAAATAAACATCTCTTCCTTTGGTCCCACACAGAAGCCAACATTTATAACAGTAATATCATCCTCTGCCCTTTAATCTGATCTACCTCAATTTCAACCAAGTCCATTTCGTTCATATCTCCAATCGAAGTCTGATCCCCTTTTCAGCCTCTTTAACAGTTGATTCATAGGGTAATGCTGACACCCACACTGCCAAACTTTGGCTCTGAGTCCCAGGAGCCACACAGACACCGAAAGCTACAGGGACGACACACAAAACAGCTCAGAACCTCAAACTTTAGAAATAACTCTTACAATTCATGAATAGATATGACTGCTGTAAGAGCTTATAATCTAGGAACCTTTACATAAGCCTTCCCCTGATAACCCATGCTCCCAGATTCAATTCTCAGAGTTTCCCTATTATTATTAGTCTGTATTAGTGAGGTATTATAATGTTTGTCTTTTCATTTCTGGCTTATTCACTCAACCTACTGTCCTCACGGTCCATTCACCTAGTTGCATACCTCACAACTTCATTCCTTCTTGCTGCTCCCTCATGCAAAAACATTCTTGTATTTGTACTTTTAAAATCACACTCATTGACCACTCTAGGTTTCACTAAGTTATACAGTCCCAGTCTTTATCTTCCATCTTTCCTTCTTGTATCATGCATACCCCTAACCTTCCTCTTTCAACCGTGTTCAGTCATCTTTTTTCAGTGTACGTACAATATTGTGCTACCATCACACAGTATTGTGCTATCGATTTCTTTACCCTCTTTCTATCTCCTGATATCTTCATTTCTGCACTCTTCTCCAAACCTCTCTCTCCTGTTTTTTCCTATCTGTCTGTAGCACTCCCTTTAGAGGAAGTCTGTTCACAAACTCTCTCAGTGTCTGTTTATCTGTAAATATTTTAAACTCTCCCTCATTTTTGAAGGACAGTTTGCCAGATATAGAATTCTTGGTTTGCAGTTTATCTCTTTCAGTACCTTGAATACATCATACCCACTGCCTTCTCGCCTCCATGGTTTCTGCTGAGAGATGAGCACTTAGTCTTATGAAGCTTCCCTTGTATACAGTGGATTGCTTTTCTCTTACTGCTTTCAAAATTCTCTTTGTCTTTGCCATTTGAAAATCTGATTAGTAAAGGGTCTTGAAGTAAGTCTATTTGGATCAATTCTGTTTAGGGTATGCTGTGTTTCTTGGATCTATAATTTTATGTCTTTCATAAGAGTTGAGGAATTTTCATTGATTATTGCCTCAGTTATTCCTTCTGCCACTTTTCCCTTCTCTTATCCTTCTGGGACACCTATAACACTTATATTCCTGTGCTGCATGTTGTCAATTCAGTTCCTTGAGACCCTGTTCATATTTTTCCATTCTTTTCCCTATCTGTTCTTTCAGATGTTCTGTCCTCCAGCTCACTGATTCTTTCTTCCTTTCCAAGTCTGTTGTTTATCTCCTTTGTGTTTCTGTTGTGCCTTACATTCCCATAAATTCTACCATTTGTTTTTCCAAGCTTATGAATTCTTCCTTATTATCACCCAGTGTCTTCTTTATATCTGTCATCTCTTTTGTCACTTTCTCTCTCAACTTGCTGATTTGATTTAAAGGTTTGTTTCAACATCTATAGTTAGTTGTTGCAAGTCCTGAATCTCAGTTGAAGTGTTAGTTTCTTCCTTTGACTGGGCCATGTCTTCCAATTTCCTGATGTGGTTTGTGATTTGTTGCTGTCTAGGCATCTGATTTTCTTGATTGGTTTATTCTGGAGGTTGTTTTCTCTCTTTGGCCTAGGTTTTCTTGTTGATTGTCTTTGATCTCTATCTTTTCTTTGTTTCACTCCCTGCCAGTAGTCAGATTGTCTCTGCCTCCCAGTCTTCCCCCCAAAATAGGCACCCACCATGTCCTGCCACAGGGATGGGAGGTAGGCACTCAGCTCCCCAGCAAGTTCACTGTGTGTGGTAATACAAATCTGCTGGCCTCCAGTGGTGTTCTATTTTCCACTGGCTGACAAGACCTGGGTTTGTTTTGGAGCCCCGCTTTAACAGTTTGGGTCTTCCCTGTTTCTCAGCCAAAACAGGACCAGGTTTCTGTACAGAGCATGTAGACCAGCTACTGTGCTCCTAAGAAAGGGTCTGAAGCATCTTTTAAAAAGTATTTTACTTCCCTTGCACTTTCTGGGCTGTCCAGCAGATGATACTCTTCGGTAACTTAATCGTCCTCAGAGGCTGCTTTGCCTCCGAGCACAGGCTTTGTATGACCCAGTGACGCTGAAACTGCAGGATTCCTGTGCTCTCACTTTGCTGGCCAAAATCTGGCTCAATGTGGGTCTCCACCGGTGGGAAAGTACTCCCTCAGTCGACCCAGTACTCTAGCTGTCTCCAAGGCAAGAAACGGCTGCTGGTTGCTGTTTCCCTCAAGTGTGGGGAAGGACTTTCAGACCCAGGGCTGGAAACAGTCTCTGTCCACATTTTCTCAGTCTCTTTGTCCCTCACTGATCTAGGCCTTGAAATGTCCTCCCCTGTCCACTGGGTCTTCAACCAGTGTGTGTATTTTTCACTGCTGTGAGAGATTTTAGAATCTATGCTCCTGGTGGCAGGTTCCAGTCTGCTATTTCTGTGCCTCTCCCACACGGAGACTGAGTGAGAGGGAGGTGAGAGGACCAGCTTGTCTGGGACGGAAGATTCCTACCTGATATTTCTTCTCTTTATTAGATTCGATATTTACAGGGTCTTTCTCTAGTCTCTATCCTCCTCCAGAGTTTCAAACAATTCAGAGTTGTCCTTTTTTTGTTGAATCTCTGGAGAGAAGTTTTCAGTAGCTGTTTACGTAGCCATGTTGAGGATGTACTCCTCCATGTAAACTATTAATAAATAAAATAGAGAAATAGCAATTTTAAGAATCAGTTAGGTTGTGATACTTGAAGTAAACTATGCTTTCTCCTTGATAGCTATATGAACAATAAGAACTAAAAATATAGTTGATATTTTAATTTTAGAATATAAATTATATATAGAATTTCCTTTAATTTTTATTTCTCTCCAATTTCTGCTTTTTTATATAGAAATTAAAATAAACTGTAAGTGGGGGGAGTATATTATTGCTTTCTTGGGTGGAGTTACCTTACCTCTTATTAAATCATTAGGGAAGAGTATTGACTCATAACTTTATTGGGTTTTTTTTTAATATTCCAGGCCACTCTTCTAAGTAATATATATATATATAAAATTTAAATATATATATTGCTTTTTTTTTTATGCTTCACCACAACCCTTTAAGGTATATGATATTATTATGATTATTTTACTGATGACAGAACCAAGGCAAAGAGCAGTAAGTTGTTGAAGGTTATATAGCTAATGAACAGAGAAGCCAGGGTCCAAAACCAAGCCATCCTATGCTTGCCCAAATTTACAAATCCAATTTCTAAAAATTAGATTTAAGCAAAACTATTATCTTTAGTTGTATCAATGTTTTAAAGGCAACTAAAATCTCAGTTGTGGTACTGAAATAGGTTTTTTTTTTCCTTCTTATTTTGAATCTTTGAAATAAACCAGTGTCATTCTACAAGCCAGGGTTAGTAAAATCTCATTTGTAGTAATAAAATTCCTTTCTACTAAAAGTAGTCAGCACAAATTTAAAAGAAATTGATATAGGAATGGCTGTAAAGTAGTACATCTTTGTTTTTTTGCAAATATGCTGAAGCTCATATAGCTGAGTCATTGTTTCTCTAGCTTTTTCATTTTCACTCCCCTCTGGAGCCCTTTTAGACATTTTTGTCATAATCAATCCCTCATGAAATTTTAATACCAAAGATATACTGTATAGCAGTTCATGTACTGTATATATATGTCTCTACTTGTGCGTGTATATATATATATACTTGTATATATATATGTATCTGTTCTTTATACATAAGAATACTAAGCACAAAGCTTACTCATTTTTTTCAATGAAGGATGAAGAATGATTAAATAAAGTTAAATTAAAAATAGAAAGGCTGTTTACATTCAAGTTAACTTTATAACTATTTTTAAGTTTTAATGTAATTTATTTGCTTACATATCATGTCAATTATATATGCAAGTTAGCTTCTTATATACATATATATTTATAGTAGTGTTATCGGTTTTAAAATCATTCAAAAATATTATTTTCCAGCAAAAGTAAAGTGATTGAAAAAATTACATTAATTTCTTAAAAATTATTTTTAGTGAACTTAACTTTTAATTTTTACTTGATATGACAAAATGTTGAATTTAACCAGCTCCTAGATAATCAGATATTGTTGACATTTTTTTCTTTTCAACTTTTGTCATAATTAATAATTAGTCGAATAACTTTTGTAGAATTAATTGATAAGATGCAAACTACTTTTATTTAATTCTCCAAGCCTAAGTCACATGCAGAAGCACTGAGGATCAAATGTAAACAGCATCCACACGGGAGCCAGTGGCATTTAATAAGCATGTACGGGCCACTTCTCACAAGATGACTTCGAAATCAGTCAGTCAAAGAGAAAGCAGTCTATTCATCATGGTTTTGTAGCACTGATCTTGAGAACATTTTGTGTATCTTCCATGCCCTTGCACTGCTTATGAGATACCCAAGAAAATCCAAGGAGAGAAATTATGTACTAATTTAGGACTAAATACTAATGTAGAATGAAGCTTTAGGGGGCCATAAACCATTGTAATATCTAAGGTGTTTTTGTCCCCACTAACCACTTTTTGCCCCTTTGTGGGCTATAACATCTTCATTGGCAATAACACCTTCACTGAGAATGCATGATCTAAGTGAATGCTGTCCTTAGGAAGAGTCACATTTAGTGGCTACATGTCGGATAGTGATGCCATTAATCAGAATATGGTAGAAAGTCACATCTGGGTCATATTACTTAATAGTCATGGTATTTTGTTTTGGTGTTTTTCCTTTTAAAATTGTTACCCTCCATATTTACCAGAGTTTGCTTCAGGCTCCTTCCAAAGGTTAAATACATCCTCAAAAGACAAAGATTCATCATGACTGAGGAGAATGCAAAGCATGCGTACAGGCCGTGAAACATGGTATTACATTACCAATTGTTTTAGAAAGATCATCTAAGAAAACCAAGTCTCATCTATGCCCGTAACAGGCTATGTGATCCTGGGCAAGTATCTTAACCTGTTTGCATCTCATTTTACCTATATTATACTTTCTTAATATGTGATGTTGAGGATTAAAAGAGATAAGTGAAACCAATATGCAAATTATGAAGGGGTATACAAGTATTGTCTGTTATTATTTGTAGTTTATATGTTAAAATCCTATCACAATATAACTTCTACAGTCAGTTTGTTCAAACACTACCCCCCCCCAAAAAAGAATCCAATCACATTGCTGAGTATAATTACTCTTATGCTGAAATAAAAATGAGTTAGAAATAGGAAAAAAACATAAAAGACATGGAGATCGGTTTAAAAATGAGAATCACATGTTGTATTCATAAGGCTATTGAAAATAATACAAGTCTCCTGAAAATTTAAGTGACCTAGTATATTAGGGATAAGTAAACTTCAGAATCACTTGGAGCAATCTTCCATAAGTAGTCACAACAAAAACACAGTTTGAACTGTGTTTTTATCTACTATGAACTATAGAAAAAAAAATTATGGAAAGTCAAGTCAGTATCATTACATGGTGATGCATTATAAATAAAGTGAATTGGTGGAAAAAACAGATACCAATGATTGGAGGGAAGCAAAATAGTAGGATCTGAAAATTTTTAACTAGACAAAATACTAATGGATATGCCCAAAAAGAAAACAATGTTCTTAAGTTAGAACAAAAGAACAGCTTAGGTTTTCTTTGCTGAACTGATTATGTGGCATTAGCAGAACATATAAGGAAGGCACATAAAGATTTGTTTGTGCAATACCAATTCCAACCCTCTTGTTACCCCCATACCTCCCTTTCAGCTTTTAGTAGCTTGGCCCTTTTGGTCCTCAGATCTCAGAGAAGATAGAAATCTGCGTGTCTTGAGAATTGTAAGTAATTGTCTTGAGATTGTAATGCCTGTTGTACCAAGGAAACAAGGCTACTAATGACTCCAGCCCAGCTCGTGAAGGGTTCACTTTGAACAAAACTTCAAGTACACACACATATGCATCCCTTTTCTCCTAATTTAACATTTTATTATCTATTTCTGTTTTTTTTAACCTCCCTGCCCTCACACATATACACTACAAGATAGTACTGAGGGCATAACCTGCTCCAGTTAGACATAGTTGCAGCATAGTTTCAGCATCCTTGACATCTGATATTTGCCCCCAAATCAACATGTTTCCGGATGAATCTGAATTTCATTGAAGATCTTGACACCACAGGTATTGCTTGGATCATGTCAGGCATGATTGCTTAATGTTATATGTCATCCAAAGGGAAATGTAGGCACAATGTTCTGAGACTAAAGGAAGTGTAAGTTAACACCCTATTTAATAAGGTTGATGAAAGTCAGGATATTAGAGAGCTGTAACAGAACTTAATGCTGGACCAAAGAGATAACAAATATTAATCCAGAGTAGCTCTGACTCTAAACCCCCATTGGTTGGGAGAGTCCCCTAATTCTAGTTGAAACTATCCTTAAGAAATTGGGTGGTAAGAAGTTCAGAATGCAGCTAGAAAAGTTTAGAAGTCAAATCATTTAATAGACTGGAAACATGGCTGGATATGTCAAAACACAATAGAAGTATCATGCAAATAAAGAAAACTTTTTCTTTTGTGGGGCAAGATAATTCATTAAATGTGCAGGTTAGGTATATTGAATTTTTATAAAAGATCCTTTGTAATTTACTCTGTGAATTTATAAAAGACTAAATATCTATCATCTGAATCAGTAGTTCTCACAGGGTAATTTTATAAACACTGTGGTATTGCAAGAGTGTTTGAGTTGGTTTTTGACCAGCTTCTTACAAGTGTTATCAGTAGTCTTTTGTGAAATAATTAACTGTATAAGAAAAACTGGCACCTCGTTGATTTATGATAAAATGTAAACCAGTTTGGCATTCATTCTTGGAAAATGGTATTTGTTTTCTTGTTGTTTGGGGCAAATAATAGTAAATGTTGTTAGCCTGTGGAATATTTTGTTCTTTTAAAAATGTCTCTACCTAAATTAACTCTGCCCAGGCCAGTTATCTTGAATGTGAGGCTAAGGAGACCAGAATCGTAAGTTCAGTTTAAGTGAGCATGGCATTTGTTCAGTAAAAGTAATGTCACTGAGAGAAGCACTCTGGTTGTTGACCACAGACCTCGTCCCTGACCTCTGTAAACTACATTATAAAGATGCTTAGTTGGTAGAAGAGGCCCGGAAGAAAGCGCTTAGCACAATGCATCACTGCTTTTGAAAACAATACAAAACTCAGTTTACAGATTAATCTCAATTGAAGGGTAGGTTAGTAGTCATATTTATGTGTGAATTGAACTCATGATAAATTACTGTTAATAATGTATAAATGTTAAAGTTCATTGTGAGTTATCATGTACCTGGGTTTTTAATCCTATCCTCTTCCAAAAATTAGATCAAGATCATTTACCGTAACTTACTGAATAAATGCTAAGTTCATCTAAGTTGCAAGTATTTGAATGTATATTTTTTCAGGTTGCCTTTTTTCCAGGAAATTATAAATTATCTTTAAATACTAAGGAAGTGAGTCCTTATATCAATAGGCATTCCAGTTATTACAAACCATGTTATTTCTTTAACCTATGTTTGTTTCTCCTTTGATCCCCAAATGGAAATACAGATAACTGAAAATATGTACTTTTTAAAATACAGGATAGAGACTGAAGTTGGTGACTACATGTTCTGCTTTGACAATACATTCAGCACCATTTCTGAGAAGGTGATTTTCTTTGAATTAATCCTGGATAATATGGGAGAACAGGAAAAAGAACAAGAAGATTGGAAGAAATATATTACTGGCACAGATATGTTGGATATGAAACTAGAAGATATCCTGGTCAGTATGGTCTTTTAATAAAATAATAATAAAAATGATTAACATCCTAAGAGCTTACAGTGGGATAGGCACTGCATTAAGCATTTTATCTGCATGATCTCATAATCCTTACTTAGCTGTATGAGGAGATTATCATCTCCATTTTTCCAATGAGGAAAGTGAGGCTTGGGGAGATTAACTAATCTCCTGGTCAGATAACCACAAAGCGGCAAACTAGAATATGAGCATAAGCTCTTAACTATAAAACTCTTAGAATGTTTACAGACAGAATATAAATATCTATAGCATTTTTGCATACAGTAGAATAAAACTGAGTAATTTGGAAATACTTAAGATGTACGGGCATTTTTCCCAAGTATAGTTTCTTTTTGTTTGTTTTTTATTTTTTTTATTTTTTACATTTTTTTATTGTGAAATATAATATGCACAGAAAAGTGATACCATTCAAAGTACAATTTAACAAGTAGAATATTTCAAAGAATGTTATGGGTTACAGTTCCACAATTTATTCCCTTATTGTGAAATATAACATATATACATAAAAATGATGACATTGAAAGTACAATTTAACAAGTAGAGAGAAAATTTCAAATAATGTTAGAGTTTACAGTTCCACAATTGCAGTTATTTCCTTCTAGCTATTCTAATACCCTAGCAACTAAAATACATACATACAATACAATACATACATACATTTATATAGATTCCGTATTGTAATCCTTTGTTAAATCCTATCTTGTCTGTTGTAACCCTTTTCTCTCATTTAATCACTTTCTCGATCTTTAGGGTTGTCTAGGCAGTGCCACCCTAACTTGTTCATATTGAAAAGGGGTGTCAACATTATGGGAAAGAGGGATGAATCTGGTTGATGTCCTTGAAGAAGCTGTTGCCTCTGGGCAGTATAGTTTTTATGACAAGAAATTGTATAACTTGACTAATTTTTTTGGAAACACTGTTTACAGACCCAGATCAGACCTAGCAGTTATTGGAAACACAGCTTCTTTGCTTAATTGCTTTATGCTTTGTTTGTTGTAAATATGCATATCGAAGGCATGTATAAGAACTTATTTGCGAATAATATTTCTGCCAGTGATAGGGAAAAAAGGTTATTAGTCTTCAGCCAAAGCTAGAAATAATCAAATGTTTAGAATTTACTTAGTGATGTTTTCATATATGCCTATATTTTAAAAATTCCCACAGAAGAAATAATTTGGTTATTGTAAGTTGAAACTTTCTAACATCTAATAATACTCTTGTAACCTAAACATTGTTCTTAATGTGTTATTTTGATAACTTGAGATTTCTTAGGAAAGCAACTATCAAATCAGCAGAAAAGACATTGTAGATCAATTGGCTTAAGAAGTGGGAGTATTACTATATACCATATGTGTAATTCCTTAGTTACTGAGCTCTCTGAGCCTCGGTTTCTTAACCTGCAAAATGGAGATAATACCTCTAGAGTTGTGGTGAGGATAAAATGTGATATAGCACATGTATATGCTTTAAATAGTGCCTTGCACACAATAAATGTTAGTTTTCTTACCTTTTCCATTGATACTACTGTTAATACAATAGAAAGGATTAAGTTTGATTCACTTGAATTTTACTATGACACCATGACATACCATGACACTGTCTAACCCATAATTTCATATGTATGTTAAACTTAGTTCAGTTTTAGAACTGAAAGAAAACTTGGCTATCTTTTGGTTCAGTTTCAACCTCCATCCTTTTCCTTTTCACTCCATATTATACAAAGGGAACCAGCCTAAAATGTAAATGATGTTCCCATAGTTTCACTCCTAGTCCAGTCTTCTTCCCTCGTATTTTTAAAATTTCAGTCACATCAATATTTCCATTAATTTTTTTCTTTTTTAAAAAGCAATTTTATTGAGATATATTCAGATACAATTCAATCCATCCAAAGTGTACATTCAGTGGCTTTTAGTATATTCACATAGTTGCACATTCCTCACCACAATAAATTTTAGAACATTTTCATTGCTCCACAAAGAAAAACCTCATAACCTTGAGTAGTTACCTTTCAATCCCTCTGTCCTTCCCCAGCCCTACATAACCACTAATCTATTTTTGTCTCTATAAATTTATTTATATTTACATTTAAATGGAATTATCCAATGTGTAGTACTTTGTGTCTGGTTTCTTTTACTTAGCATAATGTTTTTTTAAATTATTTATTTTAATTAGAGAAGTTACAGGTTTATAGAAAAGCCATATAAAAAATATAGCACTCCCATATACCCCCTATTGTTCACACTTTGCATTAGTGCAGTCTTTGTTACAGTTGATGAAATAATATTAAAATAGTACTATTAACTATAGTTCATAGTTTATATTAGGTGTAGTTTTCCCCATATATCAACCTATTAACACCTTATATTAGTGCCGTGCATTTGTTATACTTCATAAAAGAGCACTCTTATACTTTTAATATTAACCCCAGTCTGTTGAACAAAACAGGGTTCACTGTGTTATACAGTCCCATGTTTTATCTTCTAACTTTCATTCTAGTAACATACATGACTCAAAACTTCTCCTTTCAACCACATTCACATACGTAATTCAACACTGTTAATTAAATCACAGTAATGTGCTACCATCACCACCATCCATTTCCAACCCTTTACAGTCAACTTAAATAGAAACTATAAAATTAAGTAGCATCAGCTTTCCATTCTTTACTCCCAATCTATCTCCTGGTAACATATATTCTAGATTCTAACTCTACTCAGCATAATGTCCTCAAGGTTCATCAATGTTGTCACATGCACCAGAACTTCATTCCTTCTTACTGCTGAATAATATTCCATCATATATATATACCACATTTTGTTTATGCATTCATCGGTTGATGGACCCTTGGGTTGCGTCCGTCTTTTGGCAATTGTGAATAATGCTGCTATAAACATCAGTGTGCAGATACCTGTTTTATAGACCTGCTTTCAATTCTTCTGGGTATATACCTAGTAGTGGAATTGCCAGGTTATATGGTAATTCTGTATTTAGCTTCCTGAGAAACTACCAAACTATCTACCACAGCAACTGCACCATTTTACATTATCACCAGCAGTGAATAAGTGTTCCTATTTCTTCACATCCTGTCCAGTACTTGTAATTTGCCATTATTTTGCTAGCAGCCATTCTAGTAGGTGTGAAATGATGTCTTGTGGTTTTGATTTACATTTCCCTAATAACCAGTAATATTGAACATCTTTTCAAGTGCTTTTTAGCCACTTGTATATCCTTTTTGGAGAAATGTCTATTCAAAGTCTTTGGCCATTTTTAAATTGTATTTTTCTTTTTATTGTTGACTTGTAGGACTTATTTATATACTCTGGAGATTAAACCCTTATCAGATATGTGGTTTCTCCCATTGAGTAGGTTGTCTTTTCACTTTCATGACAAAGTACTTTGCATAAAAGTTTTTAATTTTGAGGAGGCCCCATTTATGTTTTTTCTTTTGTTGCTTGTGCTTGGTGTGTAAGTCTAAGAATCCATTCCCTAACACAAGACCCTGAAGATGCTTCCCTACATTTTCTTATAGGAGTTTTATGGTCCTGGCTCTTATATTTAGGTCTTTGATCCATTGTGAGTAAATTTTTGTTTATGGTATGAGGCAGGGGTCCTTTCATTCTTTTGCTTATGGATATCCAGTTCTCCCAGCACCATTTGTTGAAAAGACTGTTCTTTCCCAAATGAATGGACTTGGCAGCCTTGTCAAAAAATCAATTGGCCATAGGTGTGAGGGGTCTATTCTGAACTCTCAATTTGATTCCATTGGTCAATATATCTATCCTTTAGCCAGTACCATGCTTTTTGACCAGTGTAGCTTTGTAATATGCTTTGAAGTCAGGAAGTGTGAGTCCTCCAACTTTTTTCAGGATGTTTTTAGCTATTCAGGACCCTTTACCCTTCCAAATACTTCACTTTTCCATTTCTGCAAAGTAGGCTGTTAGAATTTCGATTTGGGATTGTGTTGAATCTGTAAATCATTGTGGGTAAAATTGACATCTTAATGATATTTAGTCTTCCAATACTGATAATGGAATGTCCTTCCATTTATTTAGGTCTTCTTTGATTTCTTTTAGCAATGTTTATTAGTTTTCTGTGTACAAGTCCTTTACATCCTTTGTTAAGTTTTTCCTAGATATTTTGATTCTTTTAGTTGCTATTATAAATGGCATTTTCTTCTTAATTTCCTCTGCGGCTTTCTCATTACTAGTATATAGAAACACTACTACATGTTGATCTTGTACCCTGCCACTTTGTTGAATTCGTTTATTATCTCTAGTAACTTTTTTGTTGATTTTTGGGGACTTTATATATATAGAATCATGTCATCTGCAAATAGTAAAGTTTATGTCTTCCTTTCCAACTTGGATGCCTTTTTCTTTTTCTTGCCTAATTGCTCTGGCTGGAACTTACAATACAATGTTGAATGACAGTGGGCATCTTGTCTTGTTCCAGATCTTAGAGGGAAGGACTGAAAGCCTTGAGTATGATGTTAGCTGTGGGTATTTCATATATGCCCTTTATCATGTTGAGGATGTTTCTCTCTTTTCCTATTTTTGAAGTATTTTTATCAAGAAAGAATGCCAGATTTTGTTAAGTGCTTTTCTGCATCAATTGAGATGGTCATGTGGTATTTCCCTTTGTTTTGTTGATGTGGTGTATTACATTAATTGGTTTACTTATGTTGAATCACCTTCCATACCAAGGATAATTCCCTCTTTATCATGGTGTATAATTATTTTGCTGTGCCATTGGATTTAATTTGCAAGTATTTTGTTGAAGATTTTTACATCTATCTTCATAAGAGAAATTGATCTGTAATTTTCTTGTACTATCTTTATCTGACTTTGGTAGGAGGGTGAAGTTGGCTTCATAGAATGAGTTAGGTCATGTTCCCTCCTTTTCAATTTTTTGGAAGAGTTTGAGCAGGATTAGTATTAATTCTTCTTGGAATCATTGGTAGAATTCACCTGTGAAGCCATTTGGACCTTGGCTTTCCTTTGTTGGGAGGTTTTGATGACTGATTCAATCTCTTTACTTGTAATTGGTCTGTTGAGATCTATTTATTCTAGAGTCAGTGTAGGTTGCTCGTGTGTTTCTAGGAATTTTTCCTTTTCATCTAGGTTGTCTAATTTTTGGGATAAAGTTGTTCATTGTGTCCTCTCATGATCCTTTTTATTTCAGTGGGGTCAGTATTAATGTCCCCCCTCTAGTTTCTCATTTATTTGCATCTTTTTTTTTATTTGTCAGTCTAGTTAATGGTTTGTCAATTTTACTGATCTTTCCAAAAGCCACCTTTGGGTTTTGTTAATGCTTTCTATTGCTTTTTGTATTCTCAATTTCATTTATTTCTGCTCTAATCTCTATTATTTCTTTCCTTCTGCTTGCTTTGGGGTTTGTTTGCTGTTCTTTTTCTAGTTCCCTCCAGGTATGCAGTTAGAGCTTTAATTTTAGCTCTTTCTTCTTTTTTAATATAAGTTTTCTAGGAAAATATTTTTAATACTAGGTTACCATAGCCTTACAAATATGTCTCTGATAAATATTACACTCGGTAGTTTTGAAGGTTTAGCAGAGGGTCTGAAATTTTGAGTATATTTTACTTAAATGAGGATTTTATGTAAGGAGACTATCCAGAAGATAATTCTAACATTTTCTTACTTTCACCATAAATACTTTAACATCATTTCAGATTTCAACTTAATTTTACCTCACATTCATATAGCCGTTATAGTTTTCAAATCACTCATCTCAAAAGGACCCTATTACAAAAGTAGTTTCCTCAAAAGATGTGTAATTTAGAATGCATGCTGAGAAACTTGTGTTATGAATGTGATTTTGGAAAATTATTTTTTGTTTTATAAATAGGCTACATGTTGGATGTATAGTCTGCTTGTCTGAGTTTGAAATATTTTCTAATTTCACTGCTACTCTGTGATGTAAAAACCTTGGGTATTTTACTAGATACCAAATTAATTGAACCAGACTAAAATTTAAAGACAAAAATATTGTAAACATGTGATATAAAAATTATCAGTTGGATTTTTAAAGCAATCATTTTCTTATGGTTATGAGGGCAAGAAAAATGATAATGCATGTAAAAAGTCCTGCTGCTGTGCATTCAAATATAATTTCCTATTATCCATTTCCATTAAGAGTAGCATGTTCCTTTGTTAAATAACTATTAAACAATAATTTAAATATATCAGAAATACTACATAACCTTGCAGAGGATCTTTAGATAATTTAAGTTGTATCTGTCACTTAATTGTAGTAGGTACCCTGTCTTAAAATTGTGCTTGGATATAAAACTAACATGATTATCTGGGTACTGTGAAGCACATTTTAATATTAACCTAAAATAACTGAGCATTCTTTTATAGTAAAATTATTTTATTTATCTCCAGGAATCCATCAATAGCATCAAGTCCAGACTAAGCAAAAGTGGTCATATCCAAACTCTGCTTAGAGCATTTGAAGCTCGTGATCGCAATATACAAGAAAGCAATTTCGATAGAGTCAATTTCTGGTCTACGGTTAATTTAGTGGTCATGGTGGTGGTGTCGGCCATTCAAGTTTATATGCTGAAGAGTCTATTTGATGATAAGAGGAAAAGTAGAACTTAAAACTCCAAAGTAAAGTACTTAACATTGAAAAACATAGGTGGAAAAATGCAATAAACTGTTACAGTCAAGGTCATTAATAATTTTTCCCAAAATATTTTCAGGCTTCATCTTGTGACACAAGTATAATTTTAACACGAAGGCAAAGTCTTTACTTTCATCTGTGCAAGTAATCGTATTGATCCAGTAGTACTTAAGTACTTTTAAGAAATATTTTTAAGAGTATAGATATAACTGAGTGAAGAAGCCATATAACTAACTGCATATTCCTGAATTGGAAAAAATTTTACAAATGTCAGAGTTGTTTTAAACAAATGAATGTTGGGCCTCAGTGCAACTCCAAACAATCTGTTTTTAAAAGGTTCTTACCCAGAAGTTTCTTTATAAATGTGGCAATTAAAAAAATTAATTGTAGTTTTCAATATGTTGTTATAAATCTTATAATTACCTAATCATGGATTACCTATATGTTTAGAAGATAAAGCTCAACTTTTCTCTACATATGCACCTCTCATATAATGTAAATAGAAGTAGCTTTAAAACAATAACATTTTTGAGATTTTTATAACCAAATACTGTATTTCAATGTAAAATATTAGTAAAAATATTAGTTTTATATATAGTTTACATTCCCCAAAGCTAACATCTTGACAGTTAAGAATGCAGTCATACTTTCCTTATTAAAATTATGACAGATTTTCTCTTTGAAGTTAAGAATATGGTCAAAGATTGCTGAGACTCCATAAGGACACAAACATTCTGTCTAGCTCTTAACTTAAAATATAAGATTTTTTTAATTAAATGTGAGAAAATAATCTTATTTTTATATTACCTGTCAACAGTATTATGTTAATTTTGACATGACTACTGACTTGTCATTTGTGCGGGAAATATTGCTAAAAAGCTGGGCCTAACATAAACATCTTATCTTCTTCGCTTGCAAAATGATCAGAAACAATAAAAAGGAGTTTAGATCAAGTTAGGAGTACCCGATCAAAATAAAGTTCACTGAAATAGAACTATAAATAAATGTCTAGAATCTGATTGGCTCATCATGATGATTCAATCTTAATATAAAGTATAGGAAATCAATTTCCAGTTAACCCTTATATATTTGGGTGTGGGGTTTTTTTTGTGTTTTTTTTTTTTACTTATTTCATACCATTTTAAATCTTTTATAAGTATTCAGGTACATATGAAACTTAAGCTGCCCTCTTAAGTTTCAGCACTGAGTATACTTATTTATTTCAATTTTTATTGTTACTTTCATAAATATCCTTTCTGATCACTATTGACGCTGAAATAAGGATGGAAAACAGCATAATCCCAAGTTATGAACACCTAATACGTGAATAACCATATGTACATAGAAGATCTCTGCCATCTTAGTTTACTAATAAGTACTAGTAATTTAGCTACATTACTTAATGTACCCTTACTCGAGTACTAGTAATTTAGCTACATCATCAGTTAAATAAATTCCTCTGCTACACTCATTTGTAATATTGTAAATGACAAAATGTATTGTGAATTAGAAACAATCAACTTATAAATTTGGGTATAGAATCCATTGATAGGTTAGTATTGCTGGAATTCTTGATAAGTGATAATGATATCCAGAGACATAGTGGTTTCATTTATACTAAGAGTGGTACAGAAAGATATATTTCCCTTCTTAGTCCCTTGGGAAAAAACAGGCCTAGAATCCCTACCCTCAGGCATTTTAAAAATAACAGTAAACACCATATATGATCAATTGATTACCTTAATTAACTAAGAATGCTTCGGGTGTCTTGTTTAACATATGCAAAATATGGGACAATATATGACCATTGCCTATGAAGAACCCTCCCTTTTCCTGCTGTTAAATTTGTAATGAGAAGCAAATTTTAGTACCATAACTAATAAAGCAGGGTACAGATATTAACTACTGCAACTTTTCTATAAAACTGTGATTATGAATTCTACCTCTTATGTATGGCTTGTTACTGTACAGTACTCTGATTCCTTACCTAACATTGAATGTTTTATCATCTACATATATGATCTGTGCCACTGATTGTAACCCTATGACTCTATAATAAAAATAATTAATGGCTTTATTTGGAAAACTTAGAAATGTTTTTCTTAAGAAAGAACTTAGGAATGTTAAGGACAATTTTATTTTTATACACACACAGTAAAAAGAATGAGATTATTTAAGAAGCGCATTACCTGTATTAACAAAAAATCAGGTAAATTTGCAAATAAAATATTTTAACATTTTTAAAAGCTTATTGTTTATCTGCTTACTGTTTTAAAAAAAAAGTCAGTATTCCGTTTCTCAATTAAAATTATGCTAAAATTAAGCAAGCTATTAATGATTACCTGATTTTGTCTTTGGTTGTTAACTGTATAAATTTTTAAAATACAGTATTTTACTAAGGCTTAGACTGTCAGTCTGATTTGCTTTTTATTAATGATGTGCAATTCTCTCATGAGAATGTCAAAAAATGGAAGGTAAATAAGTTTGAAAATATCACTGAAATAAATGACAAATTGAACTGTAATTTTGTGTCATCCTTTTAAAAAATTGTTGTCTTTAATTCAAAGAAAATTGAAAAAACCTCTAATTGTATGCCTCCCCGAATGAAAATTCCTTATCTGAAAATTTAAAAGAAACTGATTAAACATTTAATGTTTTTTCATCTTTAGTGTAATACACCATTCTTCTTCAAATTGCTTTATAGTTTTGAAACACATTAAATGAGCAATGAAATATGAATTCTGAGCTGAGTATATATATAAAATTACTATTAAGGAAAATCTTATTTATCCACCAGTCATTATAAATGCCATCTACTCCTTAAAGCCTTGATTGATCTCATCTAACTAAATGGACTCTCCCCTCCATTTGAAATCCCAGGCTCTGTACCTCATTCTACTTGAATTACTGGATATTTATTTACATACATACACATATATAATTCCTCTGTTGCCTAAACATGCATTGTACCTGAAAAGTGCTCAAAAGATCATTAGTTCTTGTGACCTATGACATTCTTTGAAATTTGCTAACTACTTGTTAAATTGTACTTTGAAAATTATCACTGTTATGTATATATATTAAGTTCACAATAAAAAATGCATTGATAAAATTTACATTGGTCCATAGAATAAAAAGGGTAAGTTGACTGAAGATCTTTTATAGCTACATATTCTAATTTCTTTATTATTTTTGATTGTCTAAAAATTTTAGAGGTATTGTTGGGAGAAAATTAGAAAGATAATCAGATTTTTTATGCCACTTTATGACCCAATGTTTAAACTAGAAAGACTGGTGTTAGAAGATTTAAAAACCCTTTAATCTCCTTGATGCAAATGGCATTCTTCTAATTAAAAATATGTGTGTGTGTGTGTGTGTGTGTGTGTGTAAAAGATGGCTTTGCAAATGCATACATAATATTATTTTCTTTGTGAGTTTCTAGAGAGATTTTTTGGTATAGTTTTAAAATTAATCTTGAGTTTACCTCCAGTTTTGGAAATTTAAATAAAACACTTCTGTGTATCAGTTCTCTAAATTTATAATTTACATATAACTATTAAAAAATAATACATTAAAAATATTGTAAAATAAAAAGTTTGGTTCATGTCACCTAAAAAAAAAAAGATCATTAGTTCTGAAAGTTTGGAATAAGCACCCAGGAAGCTTGTTTCACCCTCCCTCCACCACCCCCCACCCCTAAGAAAATGACTCATTAGTTCTGGAGTGTGACTCAGCAATCTTAATTTTTAACAAACACCATATGGGATTTGGATGTTGATTATCCTTGGACCTTTTGCTAGCTGAATGATTGTGGGAATCAGAACTCCTTTGAACCTATTCCTTCATTTCTAGAAATAATTTAAGAAACATCTTAGAATTTCATTAAAATAGCATACATGAAAGTATCACCACACTTAGAGTATATTTTTATAGTATTCCTCATTTCCTTCATAACATCTAGACAGGCCACTTCCCCACAAATTGGTAGAAATCTGTAAGCTCCTTTTCTGCTTCTGCACTCCCATCACTTTCAGTTGTCTAGGATTCTGGAAAGCTCATGGCATTAGAAACTTGGGCCATACTACACTTAATGTATGTCTGAGTGAAGGATGCAGATTAAAGACTTCAGACCTGGGATGGCAGTATATGAGAGATTACACCGACATGGACTCTGGATCCCTGCAAAATCAAGAGCATCAAAATGTGACAACTTAAGGAAAAAAAACAATGTCTGCCATTTTAGATCTTGAGTTGTTTTTGTTTTTGTTTTAACAAGGTTTAGATTATTTTGCCCTTCACAGGTAGACTAAGAGGAAATAGGAAAGCAGTAAAATGAATAGAATCAGTTATCCACCACTGAAATGAACTGCCTTATAAGGAAACTACTTCACAGTCAAGTAGCAACAATGATCAGATGTAAAAAGGATTATTTCTACATCAGATATAAAATAGGAGGCAGTTGTTTTGTTGGCTTCTCGCTGTTGAAAAATAAACTGAAATCAAAATTTAAAACATGCCAACTATAATTGTCCCAAAGAAAATGAAATCTAACAAAGCATGTATAGAATCTGTAGGCTGAAAATTATAAAATGTTGATGAAATTTTTAAAAAAAAACCTAAGTAAATGGAGAAACATACCATGTTCATGGATTGGAAGGCTCAACATAATAAAAAATCAGTTCTTCTCATATTAATCTATAAATTTAACAATTCCTATCAAAATTCCAGCAAGGTTTTTGTAGATATAGACAAGCTTATTCTAAAATTTATATAGAAGGGCAAAGGACCAAGAGTAGCAAAGACAAATTTGAAAGAATAAAGTGGGAGAATTTAACTCTACCTGAGTAAAGTCTTCCTATATAGCTACAGTAATTACAGATGGTGTGGTACTGACAGAGGAACAAATACACAGATCAACAGAACAACAGAGATTCCAGGCATAAAACACAAACCCAACCAATTTTTGACAAAGGTGTGAAAGCAACTCAGTGGAGAAAAATACAGGCTTTTAAACAAAAAGTGCTGGAAGCAACTGAACAGCCATATGCAAAAAAAGAACAAAAATGAATTTAAAACAAAACCTTTTGGGGGGGGGGCAAGGAGAAAATCTTCAGAACTTAGAGCTGGAGAAAGGGTTTTTAAAATTGGCACCAAAGGCATGACCCATAAAAGTGAAAAGTGATAAATTAGACCTCATCAAAATTTAAAAATTTTGTTTGTGAAACCTTGTTAAGAGGATGAAAAACAAGCTACAGATCAGAGAAAACATATAAGAACCATATATTTAACAAGACTAGTTTCTAAAATATAAAATTTCAAAACTACAGTAAAAGAAACAGTTCAGTTTGAAATGTTAAGAACATGAACACATTTCACTGAAAAGAATATGTGGATAGCAAATAAGTAAGATGAAAAATGTTTACCATCATTTAGCCATCAGGGAAATGCAAGTTAAAACCATGCTGCAGTATCACTAGACACCTACCAGAAGAGCTAAAATTAAAAATATTAATACTACCAAATGCTAGCAAGAATGCAGAGAAACTGGATCACTCATACAATGTGAGAATGTGAAATGCACAGCCACTCTGGAAAATATTTTGGCAGTTTCTTATAAAACTGAATATGCACTTATAATACAACCCAGCAGTTGCACTTGTGAACATTTATCCCAGAGAAATGAAAACTTATGTTCATACAAAAACCTGTACACAAGTATTCACAGCATTTGTAATAGCCCCAAATTGGAATCACTCCATTTTTAATAGCCCCAAACTGGAAACAAACTAATGTTCTTCACGGGGTGAACAAATAAATTTTGGTATATTCACACCATGGAATGCTCTGCAGCAATGAAAAAAATACTATGCATGCAACAATTTTGATAACTCTCAAGAATTATGCTCAGTAAATGTGCCGCTTTGGATTTATGATGTCCCCCAAAACACCATGTTCTTTAATACAATCTTGTGTGGGCAGATGTATTAGTGCTGATTAGGTTGGAATCTTTGGATTAGGTTGTTTCCATGGAGATGTGACCCCCCTAATTGTGGGTAATACCTGATGAGATTATTTCCATGGAGGTGTGGCCCCACTCACTCAGCATGGGCCTTGGGTAGTTTACTGGAGCCCTATAAAAGCTCAGACAGGAGCTCATTGCTGCAGCTTAGAGAGACATTTTGGAGAACGCCATTTTGAAATGCAATTAGAAAGCAGGCGCTGCCCATATGCCTTTCCAGCTAACAGTCCTTCCAGACGCCAATGGCCTTTCTCCAGTGAAGGTATACTCATGTTTATGCCTCGGTTTGGACACTTTTATGGCTGTAGAACTGTAAATGTGTAACCAAATAAAACACCTTTATAAAAGCCAATTCCATTTCTGGTGTTTTGCAAATCGGCAGCATTAGCAAACTAGAATAGTAAAAAACACCAATCTCAAATGGTTACATACTGTAAGATTACAGTTATATAACATTCTTGAAATAATGAAACTACAGAAATGGAGAACAGATTAATGGTTGCCAGGGGTTGGGGGGGGAGTGGAATGTGACTATAAAGATAGGCTTGTGGTAGAACAATTCTGTAACATAATTGTGGTTGCACAAATCTACAGGTGATAAAATTACATAGAACTATATATATATACACACACACAAATAAGTGCGTGTAAAATTGGTGAAGTCTAAATAAGCTCTATTGATTGTACCAATATCAATTTTCTGGATTTGGAAACTGAAAGATACATGGGACCTCCCTGTACATTTATCTCTGCAACATCCTATAATCTGTAATTATTTCAAAATACAAATTTAAGACAAAAAAAGTTGGGGCAGAATAATTTTATAACTGAAACAGACGTTACTATGTTGATATATACATATTTCTTAATGAGCCAAGGAATGAATAAAATGATTTACTGTAACTTCATATTAAAGAAAACCAAAATAAGCTTTTAGTGAAAAATCGCTTGTCATTTTCAGTAGAAGTTCAATTCTTAAGAATTTAGTTATTACTAGAAAGGTGAACCATTATATTTTTCAGGAACTTAAAGAATTGAGCCTGATCTTTTTTACGTGAGATGAAAGAATCAAGGAAGAGTGAGCTGTAATTAGTGTGGTATTCAAGATTATCCATCATCTGGTCCTAATCCATTTAACTACTTCTTCCATTATTTTCAAACATCAACCTTTTATTCCAGCCACGTCTGTGTTCCTCCCTTACTGTTTTCTGGACATGCCTGCTCCTCTTCTGTGCTAATGTCATTAGCCTCCTGGTCCTCAAAGCATACAGACCTCTCCCCTGCTCTGGCAGCTAATCTCCCTAATCTCACATGTATTCTCAACATTCCTACTGCTTCTATTTACAATACATTTATCTAGATTTAAATTAGCCCTGACTTTGCACTTCACATCTTTTCCCTTTCTAATCCATCCTACATGCTAGTGCCAAATTAATCTTAAAACACACCTTGGCATGGCAGTCAAGCCCCTAAGAACCCAGGTCATTTCCAGCCTTCCCTAGGCCACACTAAACTGAACCATCCTTTTCTGTGTGCGTGCTTATAATCCCTTTATTTACTCTTCCTGCAGCCTGGGATGCCCTTCATGCTGTCTTCACTGAAGGTCTATATCCTTCATGCTTCAGTTTAAATTTCACCTTCATAAAGTCTTCCTTAATTACGTTTTTCCCCCAGAAGTCCTCTATGGACTCCCAAGCAGAAGTACTCTCTGCCTTTCCTTAAATCATCTTTTGCCACTACCCACTTTATAGCTTACACACACATTCATATCCTCCCATAAAAGAGAATACTAAGGGGAAGGGACAAATTGTATCTATTTCAGATATTCTCCTAGTAGTGTACTAGAAAACAATAAGCCCTCAAATACCGAATAAATAAAATGTTCACTCTCAGCTCCAAGCCTTTTCTTATTCTGCTCCCACAATTTGAACTGACTTGTTCTCTATCTCTGCCTTTATCCAAGTCAACCCATCCTTCAAGCTACAATCTCACAAATATTGCAGTCCAAATTAATCTCTTTTCTCCAGCAATATAGGTTATGTTTACTTCTGTAGTCACATACTGTTTTCAAATGTTGATGAACCTCTCAAGTTTATGTCCTAATTCTCGACCATCATTCTCAATACTGTACCCTACCCAACCCCCCCAAAAAATTCCACCTCATGTTTCCACCTCCTTGAATCTATTCACGCTGTTTCTCATCCTATTCCATTTTTACCAAACTTCTATCATCCTTCAAAGCCAAATTGAAATGGAATTCCCTTCAGTAAGTCCTCCCCTCATTCTTTCTTAGGTTTACTCTCACTTTCTAAGATTTCGTACCATTATTTTCATGGTGCTTATCACATTTCAACTCATATTCAATTGCATTTATGTCTGTGTCTTCCATAATTTAAGAATTCAGAGCAGGACTCCTAAACTTTCATCTCTTTCCTTCACAATCAATCACAGGCATTAAAAGCATGATTGCTGCATTTGAATGAATACTTTAAAAAAATAGCACAAGTAGTAAAATGTTTACATCTGAATTATTTTCAGGAGAACTAAAGCATATAAAAGCAACCCTGTAATAATACCTTGAGAATAGATCTTTTAAATTCCCAGAAATTATTTTCAGCAATAATTAGGTTCTTCCAAAAATAAACATATTTCTTTGCATTTTACTAAAGCCATACTTTACCTATACTTTTGATGAATGGGATTTTGTATAGAAATAAGTAGCTTATTTTATATGGAGAGGTTTAGTGCAATTTTTCAATATAAAATGTCTTCTGTTACAAGTATGTAATTTTAAAAGACATAAAACCAAAGTTTTACCTATATTTACTATAATAAAAAATTATAAACAGAATATCATGGTGGATAGAGTAGTTCTATTTTATGATGCTTTTCATAATGTAACTCTTAGACTGTTCTTAATGGTGATGGTTCATGTTTTGAACATAACTTGGCATTAGATACAAACAGATCATTGGTTTGTTTATTCTCTAGAAAAAAAATTTAAGCCAGCACTTTCCTTCACCTCTTATACCATGTTTCTAAGTTACCCAACTTTTGTTCAGTGTGCTATGGGAATAAAAAAATAATTTCAATATGAGCCTAAACCAATAATAAATTCCTCAAATATATCAAAAATGGTATTTTGTTAATTTTGCTATGCTATGACACTGGCATCTTCAACTTATCAGATAAAATTTTATTATAGCATGGCTGACAACATACATATTTTCTTGTCCTAACCCCAAATAAATTTGAATTATGCTTTTAAAGCAACTGAATTTTAAGAAGCTCTATTTTTTCCATAATTAGCTTAAAAGTATTTTCAAATTTTTGAAAATTATTTCAAAAATAATTTTTATAAGTCAAGAGTCTGATGAGGTATTTTAAATTACACTTTCCTTATCAAGGCAATAAACAGCATAACTTTATTTTCATTTTTCTGATTTACCCAAGATCATGAAATAAACACAATTCATTCATTATTAAAAGAATTTGGTAAAACCACCATTATGTTAGAAATAATTGCAAGACAAAAATACCTCTGAAGCATGAAAATTTAAGTATAACTGCAGACAGTTTCAGCACTTGCAATACTAAAAAGTTAATCAAATTACTATTTCTTGTATTCATTCAATCTATAAAGTAATGAGAATCTTGAATTACTGATAAAATATTTCTTCTCTATTCCTTTAGGCTTCTTTTATGCCTATTAAATATGTGCATGTTATAAAACTATGTCAATTTTCCGTTCTCTAAAATGGTACTATTCTTTTTCCATAATTGACAAAACATTATTTCCTCTTTCCCATAACACAGAGGAGATGGCCGCCAACTCTAGTATTAGTCTTACTCCACCTAGAGTTGTTAGAAAACCAGGAATGGTGCTACCGTTTTTGCTATCTTAAGTAACGAGAAGACAACTGACTAGAGAGCCAAAAAATAAACTTACTCTCACATTAGACACATCTCACGTATTCAAAATGTCAGACTTCCAGGAATTTCAACCAGAATTTCTAATAGACTTTCTTCCCCTTCAATTTTTATCAAGCATGTATTCCATATTGTTCATTCATTAGCCTTGAGTAAATTTAGCAGCAAGTTTAATATTTTTTGGCTTGTCTGGGTGGTATCAAGGCTTGTTGTCTACGGCTTTCTTAACCACGTAAAGTACGAAGCAAGAAAAACAAACAAAAAAAACTTCTTTGGTGTAATGAACAGTATTAAAAAGGCCACTTTCTTCTCAGAAGGACTCTCAAGAATAAAACTCAGAATTCTGAGTAAAAGAAATTTTGACATTTTATTCAGGTAGTTAACCTATTTTTTCCAAGAAAGCTTGTTTAAATTCTCCCCAGTCTACAGCAAATTAATGATGTTTAGAAACTAGATGGGAGAGAAGGGAAAAGGAGAAAGCATCTCAATGAACTGTGAAAAAAATGTTTAACAAGGGGAATCACCACTGAAGAAATGTTAAAAGGAGACAATACAAAGGCATCACCTAACCTAAGTCATTAAGAGTAAAGACAAGATTTACCTCTCATATCTAGAGCCCTTGAGAGGACCATGTTAGAGCACCACACAAAACAAATGTTCACAATCTCTCACTAATTAGGAAATGGTTAACATGTTAAGAATAGTGTTTTGAAAAGCATGAAATGTTTAATACCTTCTAGAAAAATCATCAATAAAATGGTTTAAAAATTGCTTAAAGAGCAATCAAAACTGGGCTCTAATGACATAATTCTTCATTGGACAATTCATACCCAGAGGTAAATATAATACAGAAGGACTAAGACATAAATGAAATGTATCACAAAACGTAATATATTCTACACAGGGGTTTGGTTAAATTAGAGAGAAACAAGGACTGTCACTGGATCTGTTCTAAAGTAGGCTCTTGGATTCTAGAAGAGATGTATTGACAATGGCATACAGGAACCCAACCATGCTTCCATTACGTCTTAGATGAGCCAATTGGCTTTACCTCCCAAAACCCTCTCCAACAATTTTCATCTCCTTAAACTTCCATGTCTCCTTCAGGAAAAAAGTTTATCTTCAGGAGTATCTAAGCAGGCTTAACATATTTTAAAGGGGACTCAAGTCCTCATAAAATCTCTGCCTGTTAATGCCTCGATAGGTAAAATTCTATAGGTAAAATCATCTTGTAGTACGCTAATAGTTTTAAAGACAAAATATTTAAAATATCAGTTATTAAAATAACACTAACTATAACCCATTGCTATTTGTAATATTGGATGTTGCTATTTAACTTTACAATTGCATTTCTGAGAACTTCTATTTCTTTATATAAATCATAACATATCATACCCTTGGGGCGTTATTGGTTAATAGAGTTCTGTTCGGGATGATGAAAAACTCTGGGGAATGGATGCACAACCACTGTGAATGCAACTAAGGTCACTGAATTGTATACTTAAAATGGGAAATTCTGTTATATATATTTTACCACAAAATTTTTAACATTGAAAAACTACATATGCAAATCTAAATAAATATATAATAATAGCCATGTAATTAAAGTTTTAAAATCACTCAAAAATTATTTTTTCAGCAAAAGTAAAACATCTGAAAATTTTATTAAAAATTGTCTTTGGTGAACTTTAAACTTTTGCCTGATATGAGAAAATTACTTTTATCTAACAGATATTAATTCACATAGTGTCAACCTTTTCAGCATTTGACATAATTAAGGATGGGTTGCGTAACTTTTATATAATTAAATAATAAAATACAAACCAGTTTAATTCTTCAAGCCCAAGTCACACACAGAAGCAATGAGAATCAAACATAACATCCCCAAGGGAGTCAAAGGTACCCAATAGGCATGTGCAGGCCATCTCTCGCAATACAACTTCAAGATTGAGTAATACAACAAAAGTCTTCCAATCATAGCCATCCATTTGCGAGAATTTTCTAACACTGATGTGGCCCACATTGTGTATCTTGCATTCATGAAATCAGTATCAATATCAATGCTGTTCATGTGATACCCAAAAAAGTTCAGAGTAATTAAATACCAAAGACTAATATTTTTTGTCAGATAGGGCTGAACTTTGGAGGGTCACAAACCACCATATTACTTAGGGTATTTTGTCCCCCATGAACCAATTTTTGCCCATTTGGGACAATATCACCCCCACTGAGACTACGTCTTTCAGGGTGGGGAAAAAAAAGGCAGTGAACACCTTTTAGTAAATACAAGGAAGAGAAAAAGATTCTGAATGGTGAATATTTTTTATCCAACAAGTACAAATACAGTGTTCCTTATCATCTATGAAGGTTTTGTTCATTTGCTTCTGCACTTAAATTCAGTGGAAAACTCCCCTGAATGATCACATGACTTAAAGATGTGGGGAAAGTAGGAGTTATATGCATCCAGTTTCTGCACTCATCCTCTCCAACAAAGAGAAAATGGGAGTTAGAAAAGAGGGATTTTGTGAGGTAGAGATGAAGTGAAGAAAAAAAAAAAAGTAAGCTGGTTAGTTTGCAATCTTATTCCAGTTTTAAATATAAAGAAGGCATAAACATCTTGGTTTATTTTTATTGCTCCAAGACATTTTGATTTTAGAACTGAAAAGTTACAAGTTGTTATACCTGCTCCCATCTACTTGCTCTTCAGAGAGCCAATCAATTTGCTTTCACAACTCCTACCATCTCCAAATTTATATCAGACAGACATCTGGCTTCTTGACTGCTACCAATTAAAAAAAATTTCGATGATCAGATAAAGATATCGCTTTACATTTAACTGCCAAGATTTTATTTTCCTGAGGAAAGAACACAGTTGATCAACTGCCACAGAAGAAACCAAAGGAGGCTTTTGAGAGTGTGTATTCATAGAAGTACTCAAACGTAATTGAGGAAAAACTCTCCACACAAACAGGGCATTTTTCACTATTTGCCAAAGCCACACAGGCATCACCTTTGTCATCACATCTTCACTCAAACAACTACAGAACTACATTATAAATTATAAAACAGTCCACTAGAATGATAGAAGTCTGATCATGTCCCAACCAAAACTTAATGGTACCTAGTAGAAACTCAATAAAGTAGTCCAAACACAGAATTAGTTATATACCAAACACTCACTAGATATCATGCTGAATATATGCATGATAGAAACCAAACATGCATACTTGCACAGACCTTGTAAAAAAGGGAGAATGGGAACCTCAACTCTCACAAATCTAGTGAACCTCCACTTCTGCTAAACTTTTAATAGTTTGATCTCATCACCCCATATTAAAATTTATATAATAACTTTGATAATTCATACTCTGATCTAGTTTGGTCATCTAAGGGTCTAAGAATCCATATTTGTCATTCAGCACCAAAGTAATTATTTAAAAGAATTTATTTTGAATAGAAATTAGATAAAAACTGAGCAAGGTACATTTTTACATCTTCTCTTTCTGTAGCCAAGGGGCAACACTTTTTTGGAAAAACTAGAAATCTTTTATATGAATCCTGACATCCTTTAACATATATACTTCCATGTAAATAAAAAGTAAATTGAGCTGAAAAGTGAATTTCTTTGAAGTCTAGGGACAGGGTAGATAGAAAAAAATATATGTCTTTCAAATATGAAGTATACAAGCTGGGTAAACTTGGTTTATTTTTTTTAAATGACCACTTAAGATGAACATGCAATTATTAATATTATTCTTGGGGGACAAGAGGAAAAAGAAACCAAAGTTTTCTAAAGATTAATTACCAAGTGAACATATTAGCAGTGGAACTGGAAAATCCTTATCTCCCTGGGCTATAAACAGTCAAGTACTGCACCAGTGTGTATTTTCAAGCAAATACAGAAGCAAAACAAATTAGCTCTTTAAAAAATACACACATTTAATGTTGGTCTGTTTTAATTCTAAGTAAAGCAATTCCAAAAATACAAACTGAACATCAGAGTCATGTGAACCACCATGATAAAATAAAACAGACATTCACAACAATTATGTCTAAAGACAGTTCAGCCTGATAAATCATCTTCCAAGTATGTTAAAAAAAAAGAATTACTAAAATACTGCTGGTGTTCAGTTAGAATTAAAGGACTTTGGGGAAAATGAAATAATATGATACAGGTGGAGTGAATAAGGTTACACGGGATTGACATTTTCCATTACCCCTAGATATAAACAAACATTCAAAAATCAACACAAACTCTGTGTTATTCAAAATATTGCAGCTGCAGGAAAGGCAACTTTAAATTAATAGCTAGGGGAAAAATCAAGTTTTGGTGGAGGTAAACAGAAGTGACAGTTTTTAATTTGCACTTTTGTAAAGCTCATTTATACCTGGTCAACCAGGAACCAAATGCAGGACAACGAAGTTCTCTGCTTCTTTTGGCTATAATGTGATAAGAAAAGGTCATCTTTTGAAGATGTTTAAAGAAATAAAGCAACTTTCTTTATAAGCAGTCAAATAATCAATTAATGGAATAAATAAGTACTAACCCACATTTTTACCACGCTGTAATCTCTACACTTTACACATTTTTCATCCTGGCGGCAAACTCCCCAATTTTTAGGCTAAAATCCACCAATCATTTTTAAGAGTAAAATGAATAGCCACCAAAATAAGAATATTCTTCTGTTTACTCTTTGGCTAAAAGAAGAAAACAAACAAACAAAACAAAAAGAAACAGAAGACAATTCTAACACTGGTGATAAAAGAAACTGTTTTTTTTACATGTAAAATAAAGTTATCACTTTAAATCTTGGTACATTTTATAAAAACAAGAGGTAATGTTGTAATAAAACAGCAGTAGCCCTGGCTGGCAACATACTGTTTGTTAACCCTGTGCAATAAAATACTTTGTTCATACTACACTTATTCAAACATGACTAACAAGTTACTACAGACATTTCAGGAATCTTTGTGGGACTCCCACAGACTTACTGTTAAAACTGAGAGACATATACAATCATAATGTGCCATGAAAACTTGAAAATGTTACTTCTGGTAGGAGATAATGTTCATATTTGAATTTGTTTTAGGTTCTGAACAGCTGAGTTACAAGGACTGAAAGTGGAAAGCATTCTAAAAGCCCATGAACACTGTTGTTCACACACTTCATGAGAACACACTAAAGTTGTCTGACACATTTCTCTTCATACATAGCAAGCAACAGCACCCAATAAAAGCCTGAGAAGAAATGCTGCTGTGTAAATACTGCAACTATTCCTGAAAAAAGAATTATGGGATATATACTCCAAAGCTGCCCATTCCCATAATTTGTATTGCATAGGTCACATAATCACACGCATATATATACACAGATGTGTATATATATGCACATGCAAAGAATATATTAAGACGACAATGAAGTCTAGTCACAGAGCAATTTACAGGCTCAATATATTTTTTACACTTTGAAAGAAAATTTCAATATTTTACAGTCTTTCAGTAGGCATTATATACACTGCACTTTATGAAATCTAAAAGGTATTGAAATAAATTTTTTCCAACATTTTGGTAACAAAACAGACAATGTTTCTCCAAACACTTGTGCTATCTACATGATCTGTTTGCTCTAATAACCATTAATCACAAAAACTGACTCAATGGAATAATTAGAAAAATTATCTAACACCATGCATGGGTTTGAATCATTTTTAATATTCTATCCTAGAAACATTCTACAAATCTCAAGATTTAAAAAATTAAGTCTCTGTTCTGATTTTTAAAAGATATCTTTTTATGACAATATCCGTAACATTGACAGGTACACGTTAAGGCTAGTATCATTTCCTTTTGTGAATTTTTTTGACTTTTTTTTTTTTTAAGAAAGATAGTAAAAGCCAGACTCCTTTAGGGTTCAAAATGTACCTACAGAAAATCAGAGTGCAGTGAACATAATGTTCAGTCCTACAGTCAGGATGCAGTTGCTCCTTCCCATTCCACAAGATACTGCACCTTTCCATCAAGTGTCACCCGACGAGCCAAAACTCGGTATTTTTCACCACATGCTATTCTACCTGCAGCACCAAAGTAACTGGTAATAGAGTTTTTTAAATGATTGAGTTGTAACTCCTGATCTGCTAAGTTATTCAGAATCTCTGTGTTGAGTTCATCAAATTGATAATCTTCTTTGCCTTCATCATCTTTGACAATTTCTGAATTCTGTGTCTGGAGTGCTCTTCTTGGAAGACGACCTCTTCTCCTCCGCAAATGTGGTATTGCAGCAGGCCAAGATCTTCCTGTACGAGTTCTTTTTCTGGAGTCAGATAATCTATGGAACAAAAAGGACAAAATCATCTACCTAAGCTTTCAAAACATCCTTCACCCACACAGTATGTTCCCTTATCACTGGATCACTCTATTGTAAATATATAGCTTTGTTGATATAAATATCAGGCCAACCAAAAATATGAATGTTATATAAATGGACTATTACTGATTGCTGAAGAGGTTCTCTTCCTTAACTGTTAATATTAAATATAAAAGAATCAAGCCAAATTTTTAATTAGGATGCCAACAAGGTAAATTCTCACCAACTGGCCCTACTCCATATGTACAATCTTATCAACAGTCTTAGCATTAAAAGGAAGACAATGTATTCATTAATTCATTTATTCAATGCAACAAATATTAAATAAGCAACCACTACATATAAGAGGCTGTTCCATTTTCTTAACCACCTGGTAGAACTAGAATAAAGGTACCCGTATTACCAATTCAGGGCCTACTGAAGTAAAGCAATGAACTAGAGTAAAAACAAACTAGAAGTCAGGGTACCCTGGGCCTAGCTCCAACTCTACTACTATGGGATTTTGGCAAATTCAAATCTCTTATGCTCTGTGTTCACAAACTAGATGAAGAGGTTTAACTAGATAATCTCTGAGGTCCTTTTCAGCTCAGATATTCAATGATTTTATGATATTATAAGAGAGGAAAAATATAACCTTAAAGCTAAATTCAAAGGCTTTACAGTAATACTATCTGGGTGAATCTCTTGGCTCACTCATACTTCCTAAACATGGGATTTTGGGCTTATTACATGAAACCCTCTAAGTCTCTATTTCCTCATCTATAAAATCATGAGAACAGGGCCTATAACTCAGAAGATTGTTTTAAGAATTAAATAAAATAATATACGTAAAAAAGCATAGCACAGAAAAAAGAAGAACGAGGTGAGGCAAGATGGTGGCATAGAGAGGAGGAGAATTTAGCTCATCCTCTTGGGTAGCTAGTAAATAGCCAGGAACTGACTGTAAAAACCATTTACAGGACTTCTGTGACCAGAAACACATAGTACAGAGTCTGTAATGGGTGGAAGTACAGAGATCACAGTGCACAACTGTCAGTAAAGTCTCCCAAACTGTGGAGGCTGGTGCTCCCCCCACCCCCACTGGAACCGCAGGTTGTTTTGGATTCACTTCTACTAGGAGCAAAGCAAGGAGAGCTCAAGCAAGCTCCAACTACAGATTTTAATTAACAAATCCAGACAGCTAAATACAAGCTCAGAGCACAGATAAACATAGAGCAACTAGAAAAGGAACCCTGAGGTCTCTCCCAGCAAAGAGGAGATGGGGCTCACAGAAAACAAAGGGAAAAAAAAAAGGAGGTTTTTGAGTGTGGAGCTCAAAATACCAGAAAAGGATTGTGCCCCAAGAAAAAGGACACACAGAGCCAGGTACCAAGTCCAGCTACTGAGTGGCAAATGCAGGGTGGTGAAGACTGTCTCTAAAAAGGATGAGTTTTTCTTCTTCTTTTTTTTTTAACATTTTAGCAGCCCATTAAAGAAACTCCCTGGCATTTTCAATTGTCCACACTTGCCCTGGGCAAGGATGGGGTTAAGAGAATTCTGAGAGACAAAGTAACTAGTCAGGTAAAGGAGATAATTCCCTAAAAGGCAGATCTTCCACAAGAAAAGGGGGGTGGGGAGGCAGGGCCCAGCACAAGTGGCAGCTCTCATTCAGAGAATCCAGACCCCAAGGGCTGGAAAACAGGAACAGCTTAAGCCCAACATCTGCCCCAGCCTCTGTCTCAACCACACCCCTGGTGAGGGACACAGTCTGCTGAGAATTAAACGCACTGTACCACTTCATACCAGTGGGGAGTTGCAGACTAATAAGTGAGACCTGCTAGGCAGGATAGGAAAAGCACACAATCAAGAGGGTTCACAGGGAAGAATGGCATCCTGTTGGGTCTCATCCTTAGGGAACTGTGATACTGATTACACCTCTTCCTGAGAAAATATGGCAAAAGAGATGAAGGATATAAAGACAACACTGTGTCACCACACAGAAGAACCTGAAAGCTTGAAAAAAACAAATGGCAGAACTTATGGGAATGAAAGGCCCAATAGAAAAGATGAAAAACACAATGGAGACATACAACAGCAGATTTGAAGAGGCAGAAGAAAGGATTAGTGAACTAGAGGACAGGACATCTGAAATACTACACATAAAGAAAAGATAGAGAAAAGAATGGAAAATACAAGCATTCATATTAAATGACAGACAACATGAAGCGCATGAATATATGTGTTATGGATGTCCCAGAAGGTGAAGAGAAGGGAAAGGGGGCAGAAAGAATAATGGAGGAAATAATCACTGCAAATTTCCCAACTCTCATGAAAGGCATAAAATTAGAGATCCAAGAAGCACAGCATAACCCAAACAGAATAGATCCAAATAGCTACTCCAAGACACTTACTAATCACGTTGTCAAATGTCAAAGACAAAGAGAATTCTGAAAACAGCAAGAGAAAAGCGATTTACCACATACAAGGGAAGCTCGGTAAGATAAGCGGATTTCTCAGCAGAAACCATAGAGTCAAGAAGGCATTGGTATGATATATTTAAGATACTGAAAGAGAAAAACTGCCAACCAAGAATTCTATTATTTGGCAAAACTGTTCTTCAAAAATGATGGAGAGTTTAAAATATTTTCAGACAAACAGACACTGAGGGAGTTTGTGAACAAACTGCTCTACAAGAAATACTAAAGGGAGCACTACAGGCAGATATGAAAATACAGGAGAGGTTTGGAGAAGAGTATGAGTATGGTTGAAAGAGAAAATCTAGGGGCATGTATGGCACCAGAAGGAAAGATAGAGGCTAAAAACTGGGACTGTATAACTTAACAAAACTTAGAGCACTCGGGCAAGATGGCAGCATAGAGAGGAGTGGAAGCTAAGTAGTCCCCCTGGAACAACTACAAAAAACCAGAAACAACTAGTAAATAATCCAGAATAACTGCGGGGGGACAAACGAGACCATCCACTCATCATACACCAACCTGAATTGGGAGGAATGCCCGAGAACACAGCATAAAATCTGTAAGTAAAACCTGCAGAACCAAGTCGTGAGACCCCCTACCCCATAGCCCGAGCTGCAAAGCCTCGTGGTGCCAGAGAGAAGCTCTCTCCCAGCAAGCGAATACAGCTCAGCTGAGCTCCAACTGGGGTTTTAAGTAGTGAGTGTGAACTGCTCACTACAGGTACGCATCCCCAAAAAACAGACAGAGGCTTTGGGTGACGACTGACCTGGGAGAGCCAGAGGGTCACCTTGGACTGCGTCTGAAGGGGACTATCTGTTTCTTTTTCAGCTCAGTGGAGAAAGCCCCAGTCATTTTCAGTTTCCAGGGCCGTGACTCGGGGAAGGGTGGAGACAGCACAAGCAGAGAGAGAGACCATTGAAATGCTAATGACCTCCACCTGGAGGGTCTGTCTTCTCTAGGAGGAAAGGGGTGGGGCCCTTTCCATTCAGAACCAGACCCCAGAGCCTAGGGGAACACTGCCACACCTCTTCACACCAGTCAAGAATTATAGGCTAACAGGCATCACCTGCTGGGCAGAAACGCACAGTGACCTGAGGCATCAAAGGGTGGAGCAATTTTCTAAGACACACCCACAGGGAAACCAGATACTGACTATTTCTTCCCTCTGGGACCTGAGCCTGTTCTGGTCTGGGAAAACCTGATTTGGATAACCAAGGAAACCATGCCTAGACAACAGAAAATTACAACCTACACTAAGAAAAACAAAGTTACGGCACAGTCAAAGGAACAAACGTACACTTCAACTGAGATACAGGAATTTAAACAACTAATGCTAAATCAGTTCAAAAAGTTTAGAGAAGATATTGCAAAACAGATAGAGGCTGTAAAGGAAGCACTGGGCATGTATACGGCAGAAATCAAAAGTTCAAAAAAACAACTAGTAGAATCTATGGAAATGAAAGGCACAACAGAAGAGATGAAAGACAAAATGGAAACATACAACAGCAGATCTCAAGAGGCAGAAGAAAACACTCAGGAACTGGAGAACAAAACACCTGAAAGCCTACACGCAAAGGAGCAGATGGAGAAAAGAATGAAAAAATATGAGCAACGTCTCCTGGAACTCAAGGATGAAACAAAGTACAATAATGGAAGTATCATTGGTGTCCCAGAAGGAGAAGAGAAGGGAAAGGGGGCAGAAGCAATAATAGAGGAAATAATTAATGAAAATTTCCCATCTCTAATGAAAGACATAAAATTACAGATCCAAGAAGCGCAGCGTACTCCAAACAGAAGAGATATGAAGAGGCCTATGCCAAGACACTTAATAATCAGATTATCAAATGTCAAAGACAAAGAGAATCCTGAAAGCAGCAAGAGAAAAGCGATCCATTACATACAAAGGAAGCTTAATAAGACTATGTGCAGATCTCTCAGCAGAAACCATGGAGGCAAGAAGGAAGTGGTGTGATATATTTAAGATACTGAAAGAGAAAAACCACCAACCAAGAATCCTGTATCCAGCAAAGCTGTCCTTCAAATATGAGGGAGAGCTGAAAATATTTTCTGACAGACAATGAGAGACTTTGTGAACAAGATACCTGTCCTACAGGAAATACTAAAGGGAGCACTACAGGGTGACAGAAGACAGGAGTGCGTGGTTTGGAACACAATTGTGGGAGATGGTAGCACAACAATGTAAGTACACTGAACAAAGGTAACTATGAATATGGTTGAGAGAGGAAGGTGGGGAGCATGTGAGACACCACAAGAAAGGAGGAAAGATAACGACTGGGACTGTGTAACTTGGTGAATCTACAGTATTCAATTGTGACAAAATGTACAAATATGTTGTTTTACGAGGGAGAACAAGCAAATGTCAACCTTGCAAGGTGTTAAAAATGGGGAGGCATTGGGGGAGGGATGCAATCAGCATATACTAGAGACTGTAACTAACAGAATCATCATATTATGCTTCCTTTAATGTAACAAAGGTGATATACCAAGGTGAATGCAGATAAGAGGGGGGGATACAGGAGGCATGTTAGACAGTTGACAATGGTGGTACTGTCTGACTTTATTCTACTTTGATTTAAGGTTATTCTTCCTTTTGCTGCTCCCTGTTATTTTTTTTTTCCTCTCTCTTTTGCCTCTCTACCTTCTTTGACTCTCCCTCCTGCCTTGTGGAAGAAATGTAAAATAAAGGTTATAAATACTAGGAAAAAAAAAAAAAAAACTTAGAGCAGACAATGCTTGTGATTAAATATACAAATATAATAAAAGTTTTTACATGAGAGAGAACAAATGAATGTGACCACTGCAAAGTGTTCAAAATGGGACGATATGTGGAAAGAATGCAATAAATGCAAACTAGGGTCCAGAGTTAGCAGTAACATTGTAGTATTCTTCCTTTAATTGTAACAAAGGCAACATACCAAAGCTAAATATCAGTAAGAGGGGGGATATAAAGGAGGGATATAGGATTCTTGTTGTTGTTGTTTCTCCTTTTTATTTTTTCCCCTCTTCTTTCTTTGTGGAAGAAATGGAAATGTTCTCACATAGATTGTGGTGGTGAATGCATAACTAAGGGATTATACTAGGAACCATTAACAGTTAACTTAGGATGGATTGTAGGATGTGTGAATAAAATGGTTTTTAAAAAAAACAGAAAAATACAAGTGCTGGAGAAGATGTGGAGGAGAGATATACGTATTCACTGTTGGTAGGGAAACAGATTGGTGCAGCCCCTCTGGAGGGCAGTGTGGCGTTTTCACAGGAGGCTTAGTGTAGGGCTGTCATATGATCCTGCAACCCTGTTATTTGGTATATACTTGGAAGAACTGAAAGCAGGGATATGAATGGTCATTTGCACACTGGTGTTTATGGCAACAGTTTTAACTGTTATTTCTAAATTCTGAGATGCTGAGCCCTTTGTGTATAACCTGGAAGTTCTCTGGAACACTGGGTATCTCTGTGACACCTGAGACTCACAGTTAGATTTCTACAGTTTTGAAAGTCAGCTTTACTCCATACAGCAACTGTTAAAGAAGCTAAAAAAGAGACCAGACTTCAATTAGAGACATAAATAAAACGGACTTGGTTGGGACCAAGGTAAATCAGAGCACAGGGTAAAGGATGATAATTGACTATATTTTAAAACTTTAACTTCTGCATGAAACCAAAGGACGAAATGTTCATTTAGTAGAAAATTTCTATTTTCTGTAGCACACTGTCTAATTTAACCTGTATAGTCAGTTTATTTAAACAACATAATTACATTGAAACTAGAATATGGAATGAGATCTTGTATTTCTGTACAGGTTAATGTAATACCCCAAAATACATCCAAGAGTAGTGTGGGCAGAAAATAAAAAGGTATTTGCAAAGTCCCCGTGAGGGACTGGGAGAAAATGTTGAAATATTAAACTTCCCCACCTGGGGAATTCCTGATATTCTCACAAGCATTAAGGACTCCCAATTTAATATGCCAAGCCCTCGATCTTGGGGCTTACCCTACAAAACTTATTTCTGCAAAGGAGAAGCTAAGCCTACATATAATTATGCCTAAGAGTCACCCTCAGAGAACCTCTTTTGTTGCTCAAATGTGGTCTCTCTCTCTCTTCTTTCAGCCAACTCTGCAAATAAATTCACTACCCTCCCCTCTACATGGAGCTTGACTCCCAGGGGTTATCAATATTCCTGGCAATGTGGGTCATGACTTCCAGGGATGAACCTGGCCCTAGCATCATGGAACTGAGAATGTCTTCAAGACCAAAAGGGGTACAATAAATGAAGCAAAGTTTCAGTGGCTAAGAGATTTCAAATAAGGTCAAGACATCATCCTGGAAGTTATTCTTATGTATTTTATAAATATCCCTTTTTTAGTTTTTGTGTATTTGTATGCCTAGAAGAAAAGACCTGCAACTACAGAACTGTAATCCAGTAGCCTTGCAATTGTATAACTACATAGCTTTTATGGTATGACTGTGTGACTGTGAAAACCCTGTGAATGTTACTTCCTTTATTACTGAATGAACAGATAAGTAGGGACAGGTGAGTAATAAAACAAAGACCAATAAATAAATAATAGGTGGGGAGAAGGGGTATGAGTGTTTTGGGTGTTCTTTTTTGTTTATTTATTTTTGGAGTGAAAAAAAATGTTCTACAAATGATTGTGATGATGAATGCACAAATACATGATGATACTGTGAGCCACTGATTGTATACTATGGATGGATTATAAGGTGTGTGAATATATCTCAGTAAAATTGCATTACTATTAAAAAAAAAAAAAAAAAAAGCTTAGCACAGCCCCTGAAATATCATTAGAGCTCACAGTACTATTATTCAAGATGCATTAATGAGTTACATTTTAAGCCTCTGAACACTCAGAATTTTGTATGATTTATGTTTTTTAATTTGAACAAGACTACACTAAACAGAGGAAAGTATAAAAACTTGCAAGCTCATAGCCATGACCCCAAGTAAACTAAACTTTTCATACAGGATCTATCTTGCTTTAGGAAAAAGATGTCCTTCTGAAGAGTTGTGTTAAATAAAATATTAAAGGGGAGTCTGCTGTTAAGAAAAATACTGAGTTTAAAATCCTTTTATTGACAGAAGGATTTAGGTGCCTGATTCAGATTTGCAGAAAGAATCAAGTCTTCCTAAAGTAAGGCACACCTAACAGAAAAGAGCACAGCCTATAAACATTAGTATACCTCATTTCCATACACATAAGAAATTTGAAATATTTAATATTTGTGCTCTGAAGAGCAAAAATATTCAGATGAAGATTAATAAGATTAATAAGCTAGGGATTCTACATAAGGATTGCTTCTCAGAAAGCTGAAAGGCAAACTTGTATCATACTGAATTGCTAAAAAATTGTTTAATTATCACCTTCCAAAGAAAGAGTCTAGAGAAAAATCAGTGAAGGATAAGAACATAAAATATCTACCCAAAATGCCTGGAAATGCTAGACGAGGTAGTTTCTTTTGTACTGGAAGCACCCGTGAAATCCACACCTGAGGTATTGGATGAATGTGCAGTTCCCTCAGTTCTCCTGAGACAAAAGAATGTAAAAGGTATAACGACTATATTACACAACAATAGAAATACTAATTCCCCCCAAAAGAAAATTCCTAAGAAAGGAGAAAATAACTTTCTATTTACCCTATAGAACAAGGTAAATCCAAGGTAGGATTCTCTGAAATTGATTCCTTATCCTAGAAAATAAAACATACTTAAAAAGTGATTCTTAAAGTAAGCTGAAAAAAAATTTGCTTCTCAGCATGCACCCTTCCTCTCTGAGAACATATACCAACATATCCTCTTACCAAAGGTGGCTCAGCAGTTTTTTGAATCATTTTTCTTGTGTATGGGCCAGGTGGACGACCTACAGATTTTTTCTTTCCTTTTTTTTCTATGCCATTGCTTACTTCCCTGAAACATAAAACCATTATGTATTTAATCTCTGCATTAAAAAAAGAAAAAGACAAGGGACAATATACACTGTCATAAGAAACTACTTATGTAATGATTAGATATATACATATTATATTTTTATATTAATGATCACAAAAGCTACAGCAAATATAAATTGAACCTGTAAGTTTAGTTCAGTGTGCAGTTAAGACATACCAATTTAAATATTTCTTGAATTATGAGATAGTTACATTAAGCAAAGTTAAAGAAAAAATGTTCTCTTTAATATAATTCTGAAAAATATACAACACCTAAAGATTTTTTAAAAAATCAACAGATAAACCTATATTGAATGGAAGATTTCAAAACTCCTAAAAGTTCAATTATTTAGTTAAGGTTGTTACTATTTGGGGGATATTTCAAAAATTTACTAGTCAAAATGATTATGAATTTAGCAGTTAACCTCATGAGGCCAGGCAGTAATGACAGTAGCTATCAACAGAGGTTGACTTTAGAGATAAATACATATATTATGGATTCTCAAATGATGCTGTCAGAAAGGGAATGAAGCCAAAGTGGCAGAGGTAAAGAGGGAAGGAGGAAGAAATCCTTCATTAAGGCATGCGTCAATCAAAGGAGAATATTAGAAATACCTAGAAAACCATTTTTGAAACAAAGGCAAACATGTAGTGACAGGAAGGGAAAAAATGCAATAGTCAGCGACATTTCTAATTAATAGAAAAGAAGAAGAAAAGGGCAAAATGGCAATAAACAGAACATCTATTTCATTTATCCAAAAAACATTACCTACCATATAATGCAGGATATATTAGATAACAGGGATACAAAGATGCAATAGGGAACTATGCTAAGTGGTTCATAATATAGTTAGAAGGTGACAAATGTTTATAAAAACAGGTTTAAAAAATGGGCTAAGTGCAATGAGAAAGTTATCCAGGTAACTTCAATTGAAGGGGGTGGGAGGGTGGACAATATTATATAATAGGCCAGAAAAAGCTGAATAGAGAAACCAGGAAAAGATTTTAATCCTCCAGACATCAAATTAAGGTTGAGGGATAAAGGTAGAAGCTCAACAAGGAGGGGAAAAGAAAGGGAGCTAGTGGAACAAAGCAGAACTAAAACTATAATCAAAGTCTCAAGATTAGGAAGAATGAGGGTATATATTTTTGAATGAAAATCAACCTAACATTTATGAAGAATCCCTGGAATAAAGAAAGTTCTCTCGGACTAAAAGGAACAATCCATACCTAGACTCCAGAGGAACCATGGATGCCTTTAAAGAAAGATGAACCCTCACTTGGCACCATCACAAATGGAATATGCTATCAAAATCATGACAGGAATGACAAAGTTTGTGGAATTCTTTTACCTAATTCATAATGTGAGCCATTGCTAGTAAATGATTAAGAGTAATAAAATTTGAATGTAATAGGAATAGTAAGCATGTTTAGGAAAGAAACTCGATAACATAATATCTACTTTATTAAAAACTTCAAATGGATATGAAGCACTATCAACTCTCTGTAATTACATTTTCTTTCTCTTCAAGATGACTATTTCATCCCTTTTATTTGCTCCCTCATTTCCCTCTCAGTACTCCCGACTCTCAGCTATCTTTGCCTCATATTTCATTAAGAAAATAGAACCTACCAGGCAAGAACTTCAGTAATCCTCCAACAGTCAAATCCACACAACTACCAGCATTTGAACCCATCTTCTCTATTTTCACCCCATTTCAACAGAGGGTTATATATCTTCCTACCAAAGGCCATTCTCAAATTTAGGTTGAGATCCCTTCCCTTTTGGATTTGCAAAGACTTTAGTATCTTCAAGTATCTTTCCTCTCTCCTACACCAATCTTTTTCTCCGCTGTGTCATTCCTATCAGCACACAAAAATAGGTTCTAATTAACTACCATCTATTTAAAAAAACCATCCCTTGACTATTCCCTACCTTCTCTGCTGCCATCCTATTTGTCTACTTCTCTTCACAATAAAATTTCTTCAGAGTTGTGTTTCCACTTGCTCCCTTTTAAGTTCAAAATTCTTGAAAACTGTCTACTTTTTCCCCTCTTTCCTTTTTTATTTTGAATCTGCCTATATTACTTATTTGCAGGGGAAGCCCCATACTGACCTATAAATTGGACAGTACTATATTTGATCACACTTCAACCCATTCCAATTGGCTTTACTACCTTCACTACTCCAAAGCAGAACTAAAGTGCTTTTATCAAGGTCACTAATAACAAAATTTTGCCTTATTCAATGAAAATTTTTTCTCACATCTTAATCCACCTCTCAGCACCATTCAATACTGTTTAATACACCCATCTTTATTGAAACACTCTCTTTCTCTTGGCTTTCATGACACCAACCTTTCCTGGTTTTCCTCCTACTTCACTAGCCATTCTTTCTTAATATCCTTTGCTTATTTTACCTCTTCCAGATCATAAAATGGTGTCAGGGTATTATTGTGGACCATGTTTTCTTCCTTTCTTGTCTTTCTTACTCTGTTTCTTTCTCCACTCATTCCCAAGATAGTTTTATTCATTCTCATGGCTTTATAAATCAGCTTTCAAATTTATATCAACTGCTCTGACCTCCTCTGAACTCCTGACTTAACACATCCAATTGCTTATCTACATCATTACTTAGATATCCCTCATAGAAATCTCAAACTCAAGTGATTATAAAACAGAACACACCATTCACCTTGCCAAAATCTATTCTGCCAGATCTTGTTAATAGACACTACCCACCCACAACTTTCTCAAGCCAGAAATCTGGGCATCATTCAACTTGATTCTTCCTTTTCTTTTCATAAATTTAACTTAGCAAATCTAATCAATTCTGCCTCCAAAAAAGATCTCAAAACTATTTTCTCCCCATTTGTTACCACCTAATCCCACATAAGCAACCATCATCCATCTCTCACCTAGACAACTGCTAAAGTCTAATTTTCCACTTCTACTCTTATCCCTATATGTACCCATTTTCCAAATGGCATATCTTTTTTAAAGATAATTAAATCAGTCTACATCCCTTAAGTGGCTCCCCATTATTGTTAGTAAATCACCCAAACTCCTTACAACACCTACAATATGCTACATGATCAGGCCCCATTCAGCCTTTCCAACACCAGATGCTATTCTCTAGCCCTCTACTGAACCATACTAGGCTTCTGTGAGTTTCTAGAACACGCCTCAGGGCCTTTGAACTTGATATTTCCACCAACCGGAGTATTTTCCCCTTTGTTCTTCATATTGTTAGCTCATACTCTTTCTTTAAGTCTCAGCTTAAATATTATCTGAAAGATGACTTCCCTAAGACTCCTTTCTGAAGTATAAAGTCCTCTCATCTCTACCCATTCCAATATACTCTAATACAGCATGTTGTTTCCTAAATGGCACCAGCACAATCTGTAATTATTTTGTTTACTTTTTTATCACCTTTCTTCACCACTATAATATATGTCCCATCAGGGCACTGTATTCCAGAATCTAGACAAGTAAGGTTCTCAATAAATGTGCTGAATGAATGAATAAATGAAAAAATGAATGAACAAATAAGCAGGCCAGTACTTCAGCTGTTTGCTAACAAAATCAATAGAGCCTATTCCTAGAAGGTCAAAGACCTTTAAAAAGAAAAAGGATAAACATCTACCATTAACACTTTGTATTTGTCTAAGCAAGAAATAAAAACAAAAAAAAACCAGGAAAACAAATCAACAGACTAAATAACATGCATATTTAGTTACAAATAAGCTAAAGAGAAAAACTAAACCACAGATCAACTTTTACCTTGAATCAGATATAGGTTTGGATGCCTTTCTGCCTTTAATTTTAAATTCATGGGATGTTCCTTCAGGTTCTTTCTCTGCTTTGAAAGCCACATTTGGTGGCACAGGAGGAACACGAATTCGCAACCCAAACAAATGCTTCTTCTTCTTTATTTCTTTCCCAGACATAAACCTAAATTTTTGAAAAAATTAACTAAAAATTTAAAACTGAACACAACACATGGCAGACCCTAACCCACAGCTTTCAGATATGAGGCCCTTATACATGAAAGCCCACCCATTACTACAAAAACTCCCGCTTTCTCCTTGCTTTCCTTGATCCTTATCTGTCCAGAGATGGTCCACAATAAAACATGGTCAAGGGAGGGAAATGGGGTAGAATAGGAAGGGAGAAGAGCACATCCCCACTTTTCTTTTTAAACATGGCATAACTTGTCAAAGGAAGGAAGACGAGGATAGGATGTTCTTTTTATTCCCAATAAGTTTTTCCATATTTTAATGTCATCTATTAGAAATATCTTGGGAAAGGTTTAGGAAAAGAATTCTATTTCAGAGTGGATTTGTGAGGCAAGAAACCCCGTCAGAAGCAATGGGTTGGACGGTACTGGAAAAGAAAGTAGAAGGCCAATTGTAGAGGGAAAGAAAGAAAGGAAAGGAGAAAGAAGAGTAGAGAGGAAAAAGAAGGGGAGGGGAGGCGAGGGGAGAGAAGGGAGAAAAGGAGTATCTAGAGTGCTAGATCGGAACTGAAAATAATATGGGGAGGAGAAGTGCTATTCAGCAGAGTGTGGGTCTTGAGCATCTAAAAAATATGCTCCTTAGCTCCTCCCCCTTCAGTCCTTAGGGCACTTATTCTCCAAACCCTCATCTACTTTAGCTTTACTGGCACTTGCCTAGCCACAAGAACCATTACTAATTGCTTAGAGTTTTCTTCTACTTATAAGCAAGTTTAAGAAAGGGGAGTTTTCCATTTCTACCATAACAAGAACGATATATTTCTAGCATCCCATATTGGAATTCAGACTTCATTGTTCCATAAAATATTTTTACCAGTACAATTATTACTTAGATACCTCACAGCTTTTTGAGTTAGCCTAGGTATCTAGCCACTGATAATTATAACATTATTTAAGGGGGAAGTTTGTCAAGTTCAAAGAAGCAACTTGTTGCAAATAAAAATATTGTACTTCAATAGTTGGTTGGAGCCAGCATATACATTTCGAGAAATTATTTCTACTGCATTTTGAAAATATTTTCAAGATATAAAGACATGCTGATAAAAAGGAAAGATCTATAACAGAATTCATCAGTTAAGAAATATTACTTCATTATCAAAACCTCAGACCACTAATCCCACTTTTCTATAACTGATGGTAATAACTAATCTTAAAACAGATCTCAATCTTTTAAAAACCCATATTCTCTATAATATTTTCCCTATCTTTTTGTATATTCCCACCAGCTAACAAGATCTTAATTTTACTATCAGTAGTTTGCATTATAGAAACAATTATTTCTTGAATATGCTTTTTTTCAGCTGAAATGACCAAATCCCCCTAGAGATATGATATGCCTCCCATCCACCATTCCCAGAAAGAAGGATTGCTCTTCCCCTCTCCAACCTTTGAGAATCACTGCTTTACTCTGACTGAAAGAGAATGGGACATTAAAAAGTTTAAAATGGAATGTACTAGTTCTATAAACCAATCCCACAACTCTTAAAACAATGTCATTATTCCTTATACTTACTAAGTGTCTCCCTCTTAGGGATACATAAAATAAATCAACTTACATGGTCTTGTAATCATTTAATGCCTCCAGAACATGCTCATATCTTTCAGATTTTGGTGTGTCTGCCAGCTGTGAAGTATCAAGAAACAATTTAACGCACTACAATTTCATCATTTAGGAATATACAGGTGCTAGATAGAGGCAATGTGATGCAGAGGAAAAGTGTACTGACTGGTAGTCAGAAGGTCCAAGTTCTAATTCTAGGTCCTCACTTACTAGCTGTGTGACCTAGGGCTATTTAACCTCTTAAGGTTTATTTTTTCACCTGTCAAGAAGGGAGTATAAAGCCTACAGGAATTATTTTACTAGTTTATTGTGAGGATCAAACAATATGTCTATGAAAGGAACTGTAAACTATATAACCACTATAAAAATGGGATTTTATTATTATTAGTTATCATTAAAATGGGTTTTTAAAAATTCTATTACCTGGGGAAATAATACATTTGAATTATTTTAATATCAATCATAAGCATTTCTTAGACACCAACAGGAACTTAAAAAGGGAATAGACACACACCATTTTTATTTCCCAATGTTTCTAATATTAGCATAAACTAATTAATTCCTAATTTTTAAAAATACTATGCAATTTGGGAATTTTACTTTCCAAGCAATTATAGACTCTAGCCAGCCCTAAAACCCACTATAATTTTTTTATCATCACAAACCATTTTAAAATCTAAACATTCAATCCTAGAAAATATTCCATTTTGTTCCAACAGGGCTTCCCCAGAGACATTTCTGCCTCTCATTCAAAGTTTAAAAATGGAGGCCATTAGCAGAATTTCTAAATTATAGAAGGACTATCCTGAATTAAAGCCACAAGGACTTTAAGAGAGAGCATCCAAATTAGCACAGTTGATTTTTAAAATTACAGCCAGTATTTTACTTTATCAGTTCAAACTCCCAAGCCTCAGAACTGCTTCAAATGAAAACAGATGAAAAACAAAAACAAAACAAAACAAAACCTGCCAACTAGTATGCTGGAGCTAGAAGAGATGTGTCAAGTCATCTATTCCAATTCTCTTTATTTTGCACATGAGTTAACAGAAGAGTTAAATAAACTGATCAAATTCACATAGCTAGTTAGTGAGAGCCAGAACCTGAAGCCAGATAATAATAAACCCATTAATTCAACATTCAGTGAGAGCCCATACTGTGCCAGCCAAGTTGATATTAAAAGAAAAATGCTTAGGATTCTATAGGACAGTTTGGTGCTCATTCTTCTACACCATACCACCTCTTCCTACTATAATTTCTTAAGTGTCCGATTTCTATTAAAGGAGAAATTATATAATCAGACTTTATGGCTTGAAAGAGACCCTAGATGTCCATCTAATTCAAGCTTCTTCCCAATGTAGCAATCTCTTTTACAATAGAGACAGTCACTCAGTCTTAGTTTAAATATTTCCACTGATAAAACTAAAGAAGCACCTACTAAAGGAGCCATTTCAAACTGGACAAAACTTTCCTCTCTGGAACTCTTCTATTCCCTCTTTTACAAAAGAGGTATTCAAATATTTCATAGCAGCTATCATCTCTAAGTGTAAGATTAAGTTAAAAGTTTTTAGCAGCCACATCATATTATTTCATATTGAACTTACAACTAACTAATCCAATCTTCTTCTTGGCTCCCCCCACCCTGCATTAACTCCAAAATCTCACCAAAGCAAGTATCCCTTTGGTACACACGGATGTATGTGTTTAAGCCTAAAATAACTTTATAACTATATTGATTTCATTTTATTTTCAGTTCAGTGTTCCAGATGAACTTTCTCTTGATTCTGTCATCCTTCTTGATTTGAATGTAGCAACAAAGACAGAACTAGATCTCAATTAGTATCTTCCTCAAGAATGTCTCCAAGCCACTGACTGCTTTTGATACTGTCATTCAATTAGCTACAAGTCCATTTAATTTTTACTATAATCAGTTCAAATATCAGTATCTTATCTGAAATCAAGATACTACATCTACACCATGGGCACCATATCATTTGGCAGACCAATCTTGTTAACCACATCAGAAAAGAAACCAGGGACACGATTTATTCTAATAAATCAGTGTTTTTCTTTATACCTTTTTAAATCTTCACAAACCATATATTTGAAAAATCTACTCTGCAATTTTGCTGACAACATCAAAACTGACCTTGCCATTTCTCAAATTCACTTTTTCATGTTTTGAAAATCACAATTAACGCTCTCTTCTTTCTTTTGCTACCTGTTCTCTATGGTTTCTCAGAAATTTTTATCTCTAAGTTCCTTCAGCACTCCAGGACTGTTTTGCCTAAGACTCTATATTTCAACTCAACATAAAGTGGTCAAGAGTTCTCCTTCTAGGTTTTGCAAACTAAGAGTGCAAGTGTTACAGTCTAAATTAGAAAGTCTATATTAGAAGAACATCATATCCTAGGCCTTCCATCTGACCATGAGGCTTATTATATATATAGTCAAAAGAATTTGTTTTGTTCTTCCCTTTTCATACACTAAGTTCACACTATGGTTTGCTTATTTCTGTAGACATAAATGTATCTTATCATTCTTCCCTTTACTGAAATATAGCACTTCAATTGCCAATATTGGTATCCAGGCCACCTAGGCTAAAGGAGGCCAGTAGCTTAACTGGCATGTTTGCCAACCTATAAATAATGTTAATATGATAATGATATAATAATTGGGATTCAAAGTCCCAAGTATTACTGTTCACCAAATTTCTTATAATTTTCACACAAAAATATTATGCAACATTTTTTTTCTAGCCAAATATCACTTCTACTTTATATTTACTATGAGTTTTTATCTATGCTTTTCTCCCCACCTCCCTCAAAAAAATGAGGCAGCACAAAATACATTTTTTTGCTTTCAAACTTTGGGTTTTTAAAATTTAAGACCACAGTTAACAGAAAAGTGGGTCGTCTTACATAACTAAGATTTCAAATCTTAAGAATCAAAGACAAATGATAATAGGCAGAGTCCAAAAAATATCAATATCACATTTTAATCTCCCCAAAGCAACCTATTACAACAGTGATACTTCATTGTTAAATAAAACTTTAAGCAACCTTTACTGGGGTCTCAAATATTACATTATATAATTTTACTAGATCCAAGAAAGTATTTCAAAACATACTAGGTTCCTCAAACAGCTACCTTAAGTCTATATAATAATCATCAAGGCATCAAGGCTCAAAGATGTAAAACAAAACTAAACTAAACACCACACACATAAGGAAATATATCATAAAACTAACATTAACTTCTAACATGGTCTAAAAGTTTTAACATCTCTTACTTCTAACATAGTCTAAAAGTTTTAACATCTATTCACAGAAATCCTATAAAGTAGTTGACTAAGAAGAAAATAATGATAGATGAATGCTAAATGTCTTTCAGTATGAAAGGATACTGTCTCCAAAAAAGTTAAATATTTTTAAAACTACTTTTTATTATTAAAAAAGGTCACATTACTTCCTTTAAGACAATTAAAAAACCCCACAGTACAATAAACAGAATACCTTTGGTTTCATAAGATTACACCAAGTATCCAGAAATCTAATTATATACTTAAGATTGGACTTCCAAAAAACTGTTGAACTCCCAATTTTTTTAAATACCACTAAAGTTTAGCCAGTGTTATCATATACAGCATATGTAAAATTAGTTATAATTCCACCCAGGAATCATAAATATGGATAAGTAACTCTTTGTAACTAGGTATCTATTATACATTCCAAAGAAAAGTACTAAGAAAATTTCAATAAACTTCTCACAGTATCAAAAGATTTTCTTCTTTTATATGGTGAGGGGGGAGGGGCGTTATGAGGCACTCATACTTTACTCAGAAAGTAAAATCATAACACAACTACTGTTCTGTTTTATTTTTGAGGAGAAACTTATAGGGCAAGTTTCTATATCATCATATAATCTATAATATGTATAAAAAGAACTGATGTTCAAAATGACTCTTTTGAGTATTACAAAGTACTCAATTAGTCAAAAATATTATACCTCATTTACACTATTTTCCTTGCCTTGAAGTCATTAACGCTTTATATAGAAAGATTTTCAACAGGAATATAAACAAAATGAAATTTATGTTTACCTAAATTTGATAAGTAGTGACAAAACTGAATTTCCAAATATTCTGGAATGATCCATTATTTATATGATCCTTGTTTCTATTAGCACAAACATTTAAACGTAAACTAAATAAAAAAACACTGAATAAACACTGCAGAGTGATATAAATATTGTAATCTCTTCATTATTAAAATCTTGTCCTAAAAACCAATCTAAATACAGTATAAAGATGTAAAAGATCACACAATTAATACCTGAACTTCTGTCTGTGAATAACTACTCTGAGCATGGGCTGGCCAAACTAATTAGTCTGAATATTTTCTTATTTTAATGCAGAAGAGCAAGCAATGAGTACTGATTAGAAAGTCACTTCTAATTATAAACTTCATGATTCAAAGAAATGGAAAATATTCCTCAGAAAGTAAAACTTTTTGGTTATAAACTTTATTATTAAATTTTAATCATATGCTTTTTGAAAACTTGAAGTAAAAAAGAAACATTTTTCCATATTGGCAAAAAATAACGAATCAAAATTTTTAGTTTCTAAGACAATACCTCACAGGCTACAAAAAATGAAAACACGTATCTAGTGCTCAAGGAAATTCTTTTCTGATATATATCAGAAGTTTTGCTGGAGTGGAGACATCTGAAATTCATCAACTGAATTCATTTCTTTAAAAATAGACTGAATTTTATTGTTTCATATTTTTAGTGTATTAAATAAAATTTGAACATTAACATTTAACATTTTAATTTTAATTGACAATGATAGTATTTTAATTAAAACATGACCTGAATTTTTACTTGTAAACTCACTGCCTACACATCAAGTAAGTACTAACAGAATTTCATCAAGTGAAATATAAAATCTACTAAATGTCCTAACAGGTATATAGAGATATCTACATACACAGATGCTAAAAGAACCATGGACTAGAAAGAAAGCATTTTAAGACGAATGTATTAAAGAATTAAATATTAAGATGACCATAAAGAACACAATAGTTACTAATGCTTTACCCTTACTTTTTCCTCTTATTATTCATCAGTTTATTAAAATTTATCAAATTTATAAGTCACTCACTTTCAACTTCATCTAAAAAAAGAAAAATTTAACAGAAAACTTAGTGGGAGTAAGTTTTATACTCCAATTCTAACTTCAATTGAGCTTCAATACTATCTTAGGCATTTTATTTTTATGCAACTGATCTACCACCAACTTTTCAATAAATATATATTGTACTCTCCCTATTGCCACATAAAACCCAAAACAACCACTTGATATTTTATTTGATATTAACCTTATAAACTGTCTCAAATCTAAGTCACAAATAAAGCAGAAATTGCTCCTAAATTTCAAATCAGTTTGCACAATTTTTACATCAAAAAGTAATTCATGACTAAAAGCCACACACCTAATTCCACATATCATAAAACATGTTTTAGTTTTAACATATATATTTAGTTTTAACATATATATTCTGATCTTTCTAAATAAATACTAAAAAGGAAGTAACTATTAAAACTTATTCTAGTTACTTTCCTCTTTGCACTATTCTGTATTTCAAAATCTTCTTAAATGCATAGACGTTACTTTCACATTCTTTAAAAAAAATTCTTTGTAACTTAGCTCAGGTCATGTTTTAATTAAAATACTACCATTGTCGCAAATGAAAGGCAAAATGAGATGTTGTCAGAATGAAGGAGGATAATCTCCAATTAAGATAGCTTTATACTTCATAACTCAAATCCTAACACTATTACTGGATCCCACCATTCCTGGAAGTCAAAGTCATATAAGGGAGTACCATCAAGATAGGAGAGAGGAGTGTTGATTACACCTCTACATTTATAGAAAGCTTAGAAGAAAAAGAGGCAAAACCATGAGTAAGATACCCAGATTTTACCCTCCATTCTATCTTTAACTATAGTGATTCTCACAACAGAAAATGGAAGAATTGAGTAATTTACTTCCTCCTAAATTTTTCCAGGGTCAACAGGCAGTGAACACTTGAGTGCAAGAGGGCTGCTCCTAATAGCGTTATCAGTTATTTTGCACTAGACCTAAAAATAAAATCCTGTTATAAGACTGATTTTTACATGTGTCTTAGATGTTTTTACAAAATCAAAACGAAACGAAAAAGATATCAAGAGCTAAGGAAATCAGCTTTAAGACCACGTACCTCTCCAGGGTGCAATCTATCCCAGTTTTCATTAATGTATGTCATAAGCTCAAGTTCAGAATCAAAGTATTTCTTCTTGTGAATAACACTTAGGTTGTAAAGGCATAGGTGTGCTATATCTACCCTGGAATTCAAAAATAATCAAAATACATGAAAACAACATTTTTGATTTACTGTTAAAAAGTCACACAATTTCTTTATAGTCAGTAATTAAAAACTCACATTGAATATTTATATGAATAGAGGGTCAATATTATGAGTAATATTTATAACACAATAAATCACTACCTAGGAAAATAATGAGTAAACACTGACTAACCATTTACTTATCTTGAGGAGAAAACTACAAACTAAAAGATAGCTGGATTATAACTCAAGAAGAAAATTTTCAAGATTTTTGCTTGTTTTCACTACAACATACAAGCTACAGAGCATATCATACTTTACTGTTTATTTAGTTAAGTCTTACCTGTTGCTAAAATATGTAAAATACTTAAAAAAAAAATTTTTAAGGACTTACTATAAATATTTTATCAGTAAAACTCCAAAACTCATTGCACAACCTGCCCATGCCCAAGAATTACTACATTGAAGCAGAAACTGGCAGATTTGTCATGACTTTTGTCTCTCCTACTGTGCTACTCTGAAAGCCCGAAGAATTACTACATTGAAGCAGAAACTGGCAGATTTGTCATGACTTTTGTCTCTCCTACTGTGCTACTCTGAAAGCCCGAAGAACTAGAAAAGAATTTTGAAGGCCTAAAAGATGTTTGAAAGTTACATTTTATGTGACTGAAAAACAAACATGTGCCTTATGAATTTAACAATAAAACTAGATAATTGTTAGTGAAGATATGAGTCTTGAAGATAAATGAAAGAAAAGAAACAAAGCCAGCCATAAAGAAGAACAAATTTTATTTACCAACTAAAGTAAACAGAAAGTTTCATTCAACAGGCTAAAGAAAATGACTCTTTTTTCCTTAAAGAAATCTCCATACTTACCACTGTAATGGTAGACGTTTGAGGTATTCTGGTCCAGAACTGCAGACAGAGCAAATAAATGTATAAAACCTAAAGAAAAAAGAAAAGAAAAAAGATACTGAGTAATCAAAGGTATACATAGATTTAGCAATTATACTTAATATTCAGCAAGTGAATAACCTAAAATTGACTGAAGGACCAATACTCAATATAAAGAAAAATATAATTTGAATTATGACACTGTATGAGATTTAAGAAATTTCTTTTCCAATAATGGCAAATGATAAAATAGTTCAAATCTGGAGGAATGGGGCAAATTTTTCAACCATAAAGATATTCAGAGTTCACAAACAGATTCATATGCATCCACAGTTTACCGATAACTTATGTGTGCCAGGAACTGTGATCGCTGCTCCCACAAATATCATTTCTTTCAATGCTCAAAACAAACTGGTAAGATAGGTCCAGAGGAGACAAGCTGACCTTACCACAGTCACAAAGATACTAAGTGACATTAGCCAGAATTTAAACAATTGTTTTTGATGCCAAATGTAATGTTCTATCTTCAATTTTTCTTCCTAGAGATCTCTCTACTGTACCACATTGTCCTAATTCAGAAACCACATTAGATCTGCTTTTAAAAATTCTTTAAATCTAAAGTGCAAGCAGTATCTTTATCAAGGTTCTATAATCTTTCTCAATTCTCTGTCATGGGATTTCTTTGAGGTTCCTTTTAGTAATGAGAATAATTTATACCAATGTAAGGCAACAGGATCAAATATAACCATTGATCAAACAGACAAAATCTTCTAGAATAATATGCAAAGCATAAAAATTATGAGAATTTTATATTATTCAATATACTTTTTCTCTGAAGTGACCTCCTTTACAAGTCACTATTAAAAACTATTTTAGAAATCTGAAACTGCAAACAATCACCATAAGAAAGCCCCAAAAATCAATCAGTAAGGTTCAAATGCACTTCTCACCTGTCTCCAAATAGCATTGGCTTTTGAAGGCATTGCACACAAGCCTCATGAAACCACTGTTTACATTTACAGCACTGCAGCATCTTTAAATACCAACTATAAGAAGAAAGTGAGATTAAAATTACTACTTTTTAATGGGATAAAAGGTTCATTTTTTTAAAAAGCAAAAGTGGCATTATTCAGAATACAGTTCTGATTAAACTATCATGTTTCTAATATAACTGGGCCAGTTTGGATGTATTATGTCTCCCCCAAATACCATGTTCTTTGATGCAATTTTGTGTGGGCAGATGTATTTAGTCTTGATTAGGTTGGAACCTTTGGATTACGCTGTTTCCATGGAGAGGTGACCCACCCTGCTGTGGGTAAATACCTTTGATTACATTATTTCCATGGAGGTGTGGCCCTGCCCATTCAGCATGTGTCTTAATTAAATCACTGGAGCCATGTAAAAAAGCCATGCAGGCCCAGACACTTGCTGCAGCTTAGAGAGATATTCTGAAGACTGCCGTTGAAAGGTGATGCTGACATTTTGGAGAACTCCATTTGAAACGCAACCTGGGAGCAAGCAGACAGCAGCCACATGCCTTCACAGCTAACACAGGTTTTCTGGATGCCAATGGCCTTTCTCCAGTAAAGGTACCCTATTTTTGATACCTTAAGGCCACTTTATGGCCTTAAGACTTACTTTGTAACCAGATAAACCCCCTTTATAAAAGCCAACCCATTGCTGATGTTTTGCAAAATGGGAGCATTAGTAATCCAGAACAATAAGAGTGTCGAATTTTTTTCATTTCATCCCAACTCGCTCTTTTAAAACTCCTGAAAAATAGATCTACTGCTAGTCAACAAGTCCCATCAGTAGAGGGTGTCTCCCATAAAAGCCTCAAAAACACGGCCACACAAAAACCTGCAGAGCAATGTTCATAGCAGCCTTACTCATAATTGCAAAAAAAAAAAAAAAAACTGGAACCAAACAAGAGGTTCACCAACCAGTGAATGGATAAACAAATGTGGTACATCCATACAATGCAATATTATTCAGTGATAAAAAGAAATGAGTTATCAAGCCACAAAAAGACATGGAGGGAAAAAAAAATGTTTTTTAAAAACACGGAGGAACCTGAACTACATATTGCTAAGAGAAAGAAGCTACTCAGACAAGACTATGTACTCAATGATTCCAACTACCTGACATTTTAGAACAGGCAAAACTAAAGAGACATTACAAAAATCAGTGGCTGTCAGAAGTTTGGAGAAGAGGGAGAGAAGGTATAAAAAGGTAAAGTACAGGAGGTTTCTAGGGTATTGAAATTATTTTGTATGAAATTGTAATGGTAGATACATGTCATTATGTATGCCAAAAATTTGTACAACACAATTAATGAACCTAACTTTAAACTATGGGATGATAGTTAATAATAACGTACCACGAACTATTCATCTATTTTAACAAGTATACTACAATAATGCAAGTTGTCAATAATTGGGAAACTGTGTGAGGGGTAGGACTGGGTATACCAAAGTCTATGTACTATCTCAATTACTGTGCAAATCTAAAACAGTACTTTAAAAAAAAAGTCTATTAATAATTGAAATAAAAATCCTCAAAACCTGGGATTTTTTCCACCTCGATTCTCTACACTCTAAAAAAGCTCACCCTGAGATCGCTGGCATGTTTAACTGTTGGCCCATGTGCAGGTTATACTCATTTTACTGCGCTTTGCAGATAGTACGTTTTTTACAAATTGAAGGTTTGTAGCAACCCTGTGTTCAAGCAAGTCTATCAGCGCCATATTGCCAACAGCACGTGTTCACTTCCTCTCCATGCTACATTTTCACAATTCTCACAATATTTCAAAGTTTTCATTATTATTATTATTATATCTGTTATGATGATTTGTGATCAGTAATCTTTGATGTTACTACTGTAATCGATTTGGGGCGCCAAGAACCGCACCCGTATAAGATGGCAAACTTAATCAATAAATGTGTGTGTTCTGACTGCTTCACTGACCAGCCGTTCCCCATCAATCTCCCTTTCTTTGGGCCTGCCTATTTCTTGAGACACAACAATACTGAAATTAGGCCAATTAATAATCCTACAATGGCCTCTATGCGTTCAAGTGAAAGGAAGAGTCCCATGTCTCTCTTTAAATCAAAAGCTAGAAGTAATTAAGGTTAGTGAGGAAAGCATTTCAAAAGTCAAGACAGGCCAAAAACTATAGCCTCTTGCATCAATGAGCCAAGCTGTGAATGCAAAGGGAAATTTCTTGAAGGAAATGAACATACAAATAAGAAGAAAGTGAAACAGCCTTATTGCTGATATGGAGAAAGTTTCAGTGGTCTGGATGGAAGCAGGGTCCTAACTCTTTAATTCTATGAAGGCTGAGGTGGTGAGGAAGTTGAAGAAAAGTTTGAAAGCTAGCAGAGGTTGGTTCATGAGGTTTAAGGAAAGAAGCCATCTCCATAGGATAAAAGTGCAAGGTGAAGCGGCAAGTGCTGACGTAGAAAATGCAGCAAGTTAACCAGAAGACCTAGCTAAGATCATTGATGAAGGTAGCCACACTAAACAACAGATTTTCAGTGCAGACAAAACAGCCTTCTATTGGAAAAAGAGTCCATCTAAGACTTAAATAGCTAGAGAGGAAAAGTCAAGCTGACTCTCTTGTTTGGGGGCCAATGTAGATAGTGCCTTTCAGTTGAAGCTACTGGTTTTTTACCATTTTGGAAATCCTGTGCTCCTTGAGAATTATGCTATATCTACTCGACTGTGCTTTATAAAACAAACAACAAAGCCTGGATGACAGCGCATCTGTTTACAGCATGGTTTACTGAATCTTTTACGCCCACTCCTGAGGCCTAATGTTTAGGAAAAAAGATTCCTTTCAAAATACTGTTCACTGTACAAAGAGATGAATGTTCTTTTCATGCCAACTAACACAACATCTATTCTACAGCCCATGGATCAAGGAGTCATTTCAACTTTCAAGTCTTATTATTTAAGAAACACATTTCATAAGGCTGTAGCTGTTGTAGACAGTGGTTCCTCTGATGGATATGGGCAAAGTAAATTGAAAATCTTCTGAAACAGATTTACCATTCTAGCTACCAATAAGAACATTTGTGATTCATGGGAAGAGATCAAAATACCAACATTAAACAGAGTTTGGAAGAAGCTGATTCTAACCCTAAGGGTGTCTTTGAAGGATTCAAGACTTCAGTGGAGGAAGTAACTGCAGATGTGGTGGAAACAGCAAGAAAACTAGAAGTAGAAGTGGAAACTGAAGACATAACTGAATTACTGCAATCTCATGACAAAACTTGAACAGATGAGGCACTGCTTCTTATGGGTGAACAAAGAAAGTGGTTTCTTGAGATGGAATATACTCCAGGTGCAAATGCTGTAAACATTGTTGAAATGACCACAAAGGACTTAGAAAAGTCCATAAATTTAATTGATAAAGCAGGAATAGGGTTTGAGAGGATTGGCTCCAATTATGAAAGAAGTTCTACTGTGCATAAAATGCTGTCAAACATCATCACATGCTAAAAAGAAATCTTCCGTGAAAGGAAGAATCAATCAACGCAGCAAATTTCACTGTTGTTTTATTGTAAGAAATTGCCACAGTCATCCCAAGCTTCAGCATCCACCACTCTAATCAGTCAGCAACCCTCAACATGGAGGCAAGAGCCTCCACCAGCCAAAAGATTACAACTTGCTGAAGACTCAAATGGTGGTTAGCATCTTTTAGCAATGAAATATTTTTAAATGAAGGCATGTACATTGTTTTTTAGATATAATACTATTGCACACTTAATAGATTACAGTATAGCACAAACATAACTTTTATATGCGCTGGGAAACCAAAAAAATTCATGTGACTCGCTTTATTGTGAATATTCACTTCATTGCAGTGGTCTGAAAGCAAACACCATCTCCAAGCTATGCCTGTATTAAATGGCAATAGGCGAGCCTCAAATTATGATCATTCCATTCTATATCCTACACCATATACCAAACTTAACTCAAAATGGATCAATGACCTAAATTTAAAAACTACAACTATAAAATATAAAACTCTTAGAAGAAAATATAGCGAATTATCTTCAGGACATCATATCAGGCAACAAATTCTTATACTTGACACCAAAAGCACGAGCAACAAAAGAAAAAAATACATAAATCTGACTTCATCAAAATTAAAAACGTTTGTGCAAAGGACATAAGATAGCAAAAACTTAAACAAAGAACTCCCTTATAACCTGACAATCCCATTTCAAGGTATATACTCAAAGGAATTGAAAACAGGGACTCAAACAAATATTTGGACACCAATGGTCATGGCAGCCTTACTTACAATAGCCAAAAAGTTGGGAAGCAACACAAATGTCCTTCAGCAGATGAATGGACAAGCAAAATGTGGTTTATACATCCAATGGAATATTATTCGGTCATAAAAAGGAATGAAGTTCTGATACATGTTGTAACATGGAAGAACCCTGATGATATCATGTTGAGTGAAATAAGTCCAATATACAGGGACAAATATTGTATGACACATATATAAAATAACTCATAGAGACCCAAAGTAGAGTATGGGTTACCAGGGGAATGGGGGCAAAGAGATTGGGGAGTTAATGCTTAATGCATGCAGTGTTTCTGTGTGAGGTAATGGAAAAGTCCTGTTTATGGACAGTAGTGAGGGTAACACAACATTATGAATGTGATTAATCACATGGAAGGTATACTTGGAAGTGGCTGAGATGGGAAATGTTCTATTGCATGTTTCCACAATTTAAAAGAGAGACACAGAGAGAGAGACTAAAGAGACAATGACAATGAAATGATATACATGCTCCTGGATTGCATCTAATAATGGAGAAGAAAATACCAAAAAGGATATTACTGGGACATATGAAAAAATTGGAATAAAAACTGGAAACTTTATAACAATGTTAAATTTCTTGAACTTGAAAACTGTACTTACGGTGGCGACGTAAGCAAATATCCTTGTTCTTAGGAAATGTAGAGGACACTACTATGCTCAAGGAGCATGGTTACATTCTGTACCATCAGACTATTTCTGGAAACACTGAATTTTCTAATCATAATACCATATTGCAAGAGTAACATTCAACAACTGGAGAACATACTCTTGAGAAAGACAACGTACTCTCAAATGTTTAGAAAATAGATGGGTGGATGGACGGACAGATGGACAGACAGACAGACAGGTAGACAGATGGACAGATACAACAAAATTGAAAAGTTGGTGGGCCTGGGTATCTGGGTGGGGGGTATGATGGAGTTCTCTGTATGAATTTTGTATTATTTTTGCAACTGTCCTTTAAGTTTGAAATTACTCCAAAATAAAACATTAAAAAAAAACACTACTGTAATGATAAATAAAACTACAGTTCCTAATTACAGATGCAAAATTAACTTGAATGGTCAATTCAAATGTTTTCCTTTTATAAATTTGCTAGAAAATAATTTATAACAACTTTTTGATGTCTATTAAAGCAGCTAGGAGCCCTAAGTAAGAAACAAGATAACTCAAACACACAAACAGATAAAAGTACATGATTACTGCCAAAGCTCAAATATCCTTGTTAAAAAGTTTAAATATTCTGGTTATCAGGACTCATTTACATATATGACTCACAATTACAACTCCCTAGTATTTGGATGGGATAATTTTTTAGTTAAAACTCAGAAGAGAAACTATTTGGTGTTTTGTTTTTTTTTTAATGATCTATGCCTGTTCCATAATAAATGGAATATATAGGGGAGAACAGTAAAGTGTATTCTCTTGATTAGTCTGTGATAAAGTTCAACCATGGTTCTGTGTCTCTTACCCATTCAGATAATATTAAATTTATCAGTTTCTAAATGATTAACTACATTAAATATGACATTCAATGAAACCAATTTTTCCAATCTGATGGTGGGCCGCTAAAGTAAATTTCTTCCCTTTGTAGTCTATTTTAAGAAGTATTAAAATATTTACAACTCACTTTAAGTTTCCAGAATAAAAGACTTACAATGAGTTTTTTTTAATATATAGATAAGATGAAAAATTTTTTTGGTGAAAAACAGTACTGGTTTTTTTCTCCCTAATTTCCTTTACTGACACTTTTATGCATTTACAGTTCACCATCACCCCCAACACAATCAATAAGAAAAGCAAAGCAGAAAATATTAGGCAATAAAAGTTACATAAAAGATATTAAATAACTGCATTTACTTACTCTCCAGGCCCTCCGCAATAGCAGTAACACTGCTGGACATTGGTTTTATGACCAGCATCCCATTCGAGGTCTGCCACACTATAGGGTAATGTCTGCTTCATGACTTGCAATGCTTTGGCATTTGGTCCTTTCTTAAGTGCACCACCCCTCTACGTTAGAGGGAAAACAATTATTGAAAAGACTGAAGACTAAAATTCTAAACACAATTCTGTAACTTAAAATTAAATTCCTGAAATTCCCATTCTAAATTACTACCACATCACAAATTGTCTGATCAATAAAAATCTCTATTTTGTTGTCTTCTTTCAAATTGTTGCTCCAATTCTAAGACCACTAAGTGTAAGAATAGCTGTAGCACTACTAGTCAAACAATGAACAGCACCTGTTTCTACCCAGCTCATTTGATTCAAATAAGCTGTCAATATACATAATCATTAAGTTGATAGGGTCTTACAAATACCATTTACGGCTTTAGCTCAAAACATTAAAAGATACCTTTGTTGTTGTTGCAAAAACACACTGTCGACAGAGCCATTTTTCATCTGAATCAATCACACTGGAATCAATATGAGGTGTGTGACACAACTGATGGTATCCTTAATATCAAAAAAAGCAAAAAGCAAATTCTATTTTATTAATAAATACAATTTCAAGAAGGCATTTTAGTATTCACTTTTCCTACATTAATATATTTACAACTGATGAAGGTCTTAGGGTAATAGCTACAAATTACCAATACAAGAATTTTGAGTCACTAATCGTCTACTGGGGTATTAAGTATGTAACAAACCTTTTCCACAAGGTAAAAAGAAATAAATGTTTACCTTGGCCACACTTATCACATATAACCATTTCATTGGGAGCTTCTGAATACTCTTCCTGACATATTGTACAGACCATTTCCCCACTCCCAGTGGCTCCTGAAAGATGCAAAACATATATTAAAAAAATCAGTTATAATAAAAGTTCCATATAACAAACTATATTTATGACTCTGCAGGTGGCCCATACTGACAATCTTTGTTCACTAGATGATAATTATTTCTTCTCAAGGCAGAGTACTATAAACAAAATACTACCTCTTATCCCTACCTGTGTTCCTCCCATCTTTAATTTAAGATGTCTGACTGTCTACAATCACAGTTTTTAGGCTTTTAGACAGAGGGCATAATTTAAAGTGCTCTCAGGAACCTTCCCTTATTACTCATTTCTAATATTGCCACTATCCTAGGAGAGGAAGGGAGGTCTTGTGAACACTAGAGCTACTCTCCAGAACATACATCTATCCTTGTACATGCATACACTCACCCTCAACCATTAATATCAAGAAACTAAGAAAAAAGGACAAAGAAGATATATAAAGGATCTCTTTCTTTCTGGATTCAAAGCATTTTTTTTAGTGTACTAATTTATGAAAGAGGCTGAACACCACTTTATTTTATCTTCAGCTTTTGCAATATGGTGCCCTAACAAAAATCCACTGCAACAAAATCTGAAGTTTCTACAGTTATTAATTTTATATATATATATATATTTTTTTTTACCTGAGAAGGTAAATCATTTCATCCTTACACTTTTTTATTCTAAGAAAATATCATTACACAAATTTAGAATATAATTTATCACCCTAACACAAGTGTTATTTCCAATACTCTCTTCCCATTTATTTCAATACACACACACACACTTAAAGTCATAATGCACATGCTTTATCATCTATCAAGGATAAGAAAAAAATTACAATTTTGTGCCAAGCATTGTGTCATGATCTTGACATGTATTATTTTATTTAACTCTATGACCAACTCATTTAGTAAATATCCTATTTATAGAAAGGAAATGCAGCTCAGAAATATAAAGTAACTAACGCAAGGACCAGAAGCCAGAAAGTATCAAGGCTAGCACTGACACCCAAATACACCAGTCTGTATTTTTCCCACAATGAGAAGTTACTTTTCATTGATAATATGTAATAATTATTCTATCAAAAGCATTTTTAACACTGCCAGTTTTAAAATTTATAAGTTATAATGGCTGGATAATATTCCATCCAGTGGATGGAACCAAATCTACTTTCTTACTCTATTCTTGGACATAAAGCTTACAAAACTGTATTTTTGATTATTTTTTGTTATAGGTTTTTTGTGGGGTTTTCTGCTAGCTTGTTTGCTTTGTTTGCTTTGGTCCCTTGTTCTCCCCTCCACTCCCAGGCTTCATCTGTTTCTTGGTACACCTGGCAAGACATGGCCTCCTACAGCTTCTGGATATACAGCTCCAGTCAGGGGAGCAGCCAGACTTAGTCTGGGACCTGTCAGCCCACATCTGCAGTTCCCTGGAAAGGAACTGATCGCCCAAGCTTTGCAATAGGTGCCTGCACCTGACTCCTTCTGTAACCACATGGACTAATAAGGGATAAGACAGTTCCCCTGAAAATGATAGCTGATTCAATATGTGTTCACCTCAGGAAACAATCCTGAGGAAATCAGGTATTACACTTACTTGTGAAACATAAGTACATCTTTTTATCATCAAGCTCACAAGAACTTTCCTGTGCAGCTCAGTGGCCTTCTACAGACTCTCTTAACTTCTAAATTCAACTGACTATAAATACAAAATAAAGTCCTGTCCATTTCATCTTGGAAATACCAATTTGTTGCTGCTGATGTTAAAATAAAGCTATAGCAAACATTTTTCATTTTCCCTTTTTCAAATTTTTGAATTATTTCTTTTGAATAAATTGCTCACATGGGTATTAACATTTTATGCATTTAATTGCTAAAGTAATAACCAAAATACAAATTTACTGCCACCAGGAATGCAGGATTGTATACTCTTCACGGAAATCATAATAGAATTAAGGTTAAAGTTTAAAATCCTTTTAAACTTATTTAATGGTCTTAACATATCTCCCCGTTGTAAAATACGTTTCTCTCACTACCACCATAATTATACATTTTTCCTTATTTATGTAAACTATGTAAGAAGAAACTTATTAGATGAATAAAATTATTCAAATTTATAATGCATTTCTGAAATATATCTATTTCTTACAGAAACGAAAACTACTAAATAACTCCATTGTAATGTGCCATAATGCAGTTTTGAGGTACCATGTCTTAAAGGCTACAGGAGACCGTTTATTTACTCGCTTCGATTGCAAGTTTCACAGGTGCTGCATTCTGGGTGGACAAGAAGTTAAATGGCAAAAGAGTAGTAATTTAGGGATAGTAAAAGGAGCCAGTAAAGAAAGAATTATTACAGATCACCAAACTCATATACTAGGGGCACAAGTGGGACAGTACCCTTCACCTTCAAACAACTCTATGTATCATTTGTTTTCTTCTTCCTTTCTGCCACATTTAAAGGATGAGGGAAGGAGAGACATACTTGACCCACAGCAACCTCCAAATGGTGGAAAGACTGAAAAGGACACATAGCTAATGGAAGAGGTACAGGATGCAACCAATACATATTTCCGCCCCCACTATAGAGACCCATTTTTACATACTTAGGAAGAAGAGAGAATTCTGTATGCAGGGTAGTAGGATCAGCTCAACATTATTACTGTTGGAGACCTTCTGTCCCTTTAAATACTGACTGAAATTTTTCTCACGGACCCATCAATTACATATTCAAAACATATCTTTAGTTCCACAAACTAAAAAAGTTAAAGACAACATTTTACTGAAGTTAACAGCTAAACCTTGAGTGCCAACTACACAGATGGTAATTAAGACATTCCAATTTGTTCTCTAAAACCTTTTTTATGTTTTCAGAAAAAGTAGGAGGCAAATCAAGAAATAGAACACTGCAGTGACCTACTATAGAGTTGCAATTGGGATCCAATAGCTAAAACTTTTAGAAAGATATCCACATTTTAGGGAAGAGAATTTATGTCTCCTTTCTAATAGAGGAAACAACACACAGGCTTATTAACCCAGCAAAAGGAAAAACAAAGAGAGGGGTCTTAGTGAGCAGCTTTTGCTCAGATTTTTTGTAAAAGACTCAGACTTTTAATAAATAAAGCACTTTCATCAAAGATATACAGAACACTTATATTTAGCAGATTTGAAGCAATTACGATCTATAATAATGGAAACCATTACAAAAATCATACCTATAATCAAATCAAGGCGTACCTGTATTCATTTTTACTTGCACCCAAATATACCTCATTTTGCCATCTAAACACAAAAAGCCATAAAAAACTGCAATTTTAAACCATTCTTATTTATAAATATTTCTTGTACTCTAAAATGGTTTATTATGTCCAAATTCCCCAAAGCATCTGGAAAATAATGATCTCAACAAATATCAGCTTTTTTTATTGCTTGTACTAATACAGGCAGGTAACAGTTAAATTAAATCCAAAACTGTTGCTCATGTTAGTGGCTAAAACTTTTTCTCAAAGTTCTTAGAAGGGCTCATATTTTACAATAGATTATATGTGAGAGTCCTCAGTGATGCTTCTGTCTTCTAGTATACCTCTACCCTAACAGAATTTTCTTGTTCTTCTTTCAGTCTAAAAGAAATCTTTGGTACAGAGTAAAACTTAAAGATTATGAAGAATATGTTTACTTTTTTTTTTAACCTCTCCTCAAAAGCAATACATTATATTCAACAGTCAACACTAGAATAATGACAAGTTGAAGAAAATCTAATTTCAGTATAAATCATGTTCAAGAGAAACAGTAGCACCTGCCTGTTTGAATGTCCTTCCAGAGAACCCAGGATTTAGAACTATCTTCAAATATGATGAAGCAGCTCTGTTTCAATATGTTTATCTGCAATGCAGAGGAACACTTATGGTCATCTCTTTAAGATTAAAAACATAAAATTAAATTTTTAAAGGCTTATGATTATTTAAAGTTTACTGCAAAACATTAAAAGATATCTTATATTGAGGTAACTTGCCTTTTTGATAGTTCCAAGATAAAACAAGCCATCTGACCATCTAGCTAGGACATCCTGACCCTCTTCAAATTTACATGCTGGCTTTTTGGCTTTATGTCCATCCTGTAAAGACAGCTTGGTCAAGGATGTTGGGGTCTTTTGGTTTCGACGTAAAGGAGACCGCTTGTGGACCAGTGAATTACCTGCCCCTGTGGAGTCTCTGTTCAGGAAATAAAAAACCATATATAAGACTAGCTTACTTGTAGGATTTATTTGAAACCAATGAAACTTTCTCATTTTAATAAAAAATTTTGATTTGTTAAAATCTGAAGTCGAAGGAAAATATAAGTACCTCAAGATCACAAATAATGTCCTGAAACAAAGAGGTTTAAAACAAGATGATAGCAGTTTTCAATACTCAGTCAGTGCCTATCTTAAAGGAGGCTAGGATTCAGCAATCCCTCCAAGATAAGATATTCATGACAACCATCATCAAAACTCATCAAAACATCAACTCTAATTCAAAGTGGGCAGGCCACTGTCATGAGCAAAGAATACCTCAAATCTCTCAACTTGTTTTAGATAAACTAAAATAGGTTACACAGTATAATTCCATAAGCATTTGATAAAGAATAAACATGAATTAAATTTTAATCTCTTGAATATGCTACACGCAGTTAAAAGTTCACACTAAACCAATGACTTTGGGGAGGGAGGGCAGTTGGGTATATTCACAACACTCATTGAGAAGGCAGTGGGGATCCTCTACCTACAGGGAATCACTAATGAACAGTCTTTTTTTTTTTATTGGTGGGAATGTGTCATGGTCCTTCAAATATACAGAATGGGGTTAACAAAAAAAAAAGATTGAGAACTAAAAATTTCACAAAATCATACACAAGTGAAAAGTATATTGTAAGAGCATTTTTTTCAAGGCAAAAGACCCTAAAGTAATATGCCCCTAAATTACATTATGAATAATACATACATCAGTCATTCCATAAACAGCATACCACTATCAACTTTATTAAAGGTAACAAAACAGTGTTTCTTACTTGGTTTCATTTTTCCAATTTAGATTTTTCACAAATTAAACACACAATGATATGTAAAACTAGATAAATAATAATCCTAAAATAAACATAAAAGCTTACTCAAAATGAATTAAGAAGGGAAGAAAGAAGTTTCAATACTTAAGAATTCTATACACAAATTCTGAGAAAGTGACTTGACTGTCAATGATAGAATTATGTGATGAAGGGAAGGCAGTCAAATATAGGGGATCTCAATTTAACTTGAAAATCTACTGAAGCCTTTCCCCTATCTGTCCATAATAATTACCACTAATTTTGTGATAAACACTTTACATACATTTTTCAACAGAATCCTACAGGATATCACCATTTCAAATTAGATAAGAAATGAGGTTATAACAGTAAAGTAACCTGTCAAAGATTATAGAGCTAATAAGTAGAAAAGCTGGGATTTAAACCAAAGAAGTCTGACTCTATTGTCACTGTACTGTCTCCTCACCCATTATTTTTCTCCAGTTCCCACTTTCTTCATCCTGACAATTGGGTAACAGTGACTATTGTTGGGGGGCAGGGGGTTGTTAATGTTAATTCGATGCCTCGGTAAACCATTTCAGTAATATATTTTAGAGTATCAACTCATTAAATAGACTTCAATTTTTAAAAATATGGACATGAGTTGCTAAAAAGGCCAGAAATTATCTTTCCTGATATTAATCCAAATAGTCCCCTTTCTTTTCTCTCTTTAGCTCTGTTTGGATTAGGAGCTCCAAAGATAACCACCCATCCCTGTCATTATTAATCAGAAAGCAAGTCACAAATGGATACAAGCCCAAGGAACTCTACATTCCACTGTCACAATTAGTGTAACATCAACAACTGAGAAAGATTAATGGAATAAAAAACACTAAAATATCTGGCTGCAGAGACACTGGGAATACGACAGTTCTGTGTGAGAGAAAAAGGGGAGAAGAGATGCAGGGAATCATGGGAGTGTAACTGCCTCCAAGGGAGTACACTCCACAAAGTATATGTAACAAAAAGGAAGGCATCAGCCTGGCTGGACTGTGCTTAACTACTACTGAATTCAACTGAATTCAAGGTAGATCCTCAAGTGTTTGTACATCTTGCCTAAAGACAGATTATTACAGAAATATCTCTCTCAGTAATTAAAACACAACTGCTCTGTTTTCTTCTAAAGAAGCAGTTGTTAGACTCAGAACCCTTTATACCTTAAAAATTACTAAAGACCCCAAAGAACTTTTTCTTATGTGGGTTATAGCTATTGCTAATTATCCAATTTAAATTAAAATTTAGAAAAAAATAAAGTTACTTAATAATTTAAAAATAAATGCCCATAACACGTTTAAAAAATAGCTTTTAATGAAAAAATAACTTAAAAAAACTAAGCAAAAAGAGGCATTACTTTGTATTTTTGCAAGTCTCTTTAATGTCTGGTTTAAAAGAAAATATCTGGATTCTCATGACTATTTTCTGAATGTTGTTTCAATTGAAATATATGATGTAACTCTAGCCTCACACAGATATGTGAAAGTAGTATTTTAAGTCTTTTCTGAAAACTGTTGATATTCTACTTTTCTGCTACACCAATCCTCAACTACTAATAGTTTCTTAGAACGTTACTTGCAATGCAGAATCTAAAACTACATCAGTGAACTTCTAGGTACCTTACTCCATTAAAATTCATTAGTCTATCCTGCGTGTTGAATGGCTCTTTCAACCATTTTGAAACTTCGTGGACTGATCATTTAGAAAATAACAACTCACTGAGTTATGCAGAACATCCAGATTTTACAAATTTCACTTTACAGTGTCAAAAACCATATTCATTAATATCAGTACCAACTTCTTCAGAAAAGCCTGCACATACTGGGAGGCCAGCTATCAAGTTCACAGGAGCAAATATAAATTTTCCAAAATTGTAATTTTCATGTGAAAGGTAGAACTGTATCATTGGCAATAAATACTCTCAGTCGATTTTCTTTAAAATGAAGTGAGAGTTCCACTTTTGGGACAGTACAATGAAGAGCCCCATGAACCCAATCCCCAATAAAATTCTTCATTTGCATACAGCAAATGGAGAAACAGTTATTCAAGAAAATGTTAAAACTCCATACAAATAGCATGTGAACCACAACCTACTTTCCCCACCAACAGCTAAGCCTGAGGGAAACATCCTTCCAGGTAGATGTGCCAAGAAGATGGTACATCTTCTTTTGTCTGCTCTCAGCAACCAGTCATGGGTTACCACCATCTCACCAAGACAGGCAAGCTGTCAGATTTTCTCATTCCTGCCAATTTGAAGTTGGACTGGCTAATTCCTGGTGAGTACAGCAGGCAGGTCCCTTCCTCTACCCAGTCCATAGGTTAGAGGCTCTACCCAGGCATGGGAGGCCAAGAATACTGGGGCCTTCCCTGATTACCCTTGCCCCAGATCCCAGTTTGCTCACAGGGCAGAGGTCCCATGCAAGCGGCAGCCAGCCAAGAAGACCAGAGGTTACTATCCATCCATAGTAGTGGCTCAGACACTTCACCAAAGAGGAGAAGCAGGCCTAAAGAAATGAGAGCTCCAAAACTCTCCCCAAAGGAAAAGGCATTATTTGAAAGTAGCTGTGGGGAAAGTCAGGTCTAAAGGCACTCTTAAAAACAACAGCTCCTTTTAATTAAGAGCAGCAAATTAAACCATAGGCCAGCTAGTTCACCAAAGAAAATCAGGAAAACAGACAACAAGAACTCTCCCGGGGTCAGAACAAATCTCAAAGACTGCCCTCAAAAAGTACCTGTTCCCAAATTTAATTGGGTCAGAATGCTGAAGAATTTATGTGCCAAGAAACTGTCTAAAACAATAGAGCAGTCAGTCAGTAGTTAGTGGAGCCTAATGACTAGGTGTAATACAAAATGAGGCAAACAGATTAACAGAGTTCAGGGAAACAGACAATCAAAGAAAGCCCTGCCCAAACCACTGCAATCACAGGATGATTGTGCAAACCCCCAAGGCTGTGGCCTTTGATGAGTGACAACAAAGGCAACCACACTGTCAAATGCTTCACACTGCAGGAAAAATAGACTTCACTAAAACAGCCTAGCCAAAAGAGACTTGAACAGACACTTTTCCAAAAAGGAAATCCAAATCCACATAGCCAAAAAGCACACAAAAAGATGCTCAACATCACTAGCTATTAGGGATGTGCAAATCAAAACCACAAGATACCATTTCACATCTATTATATTGGCCACTATTTAAAAAAAACAGAAAACTACAAGTGTTGGAGAGGATGTGGAGAAAGAAGAACACACATTCATTGCTGGTGGGAATGTAAAATGGTGCTGCCGCTGGGGAAGACAGTTCCTCAGGAAGCTAAGTATAGAATTGCCATATGATCCAGCAATTCCAATACTAAGTATATACCCAGAAGTGAAAGCAGGGATGCGAACAGACATTTGCACATTGATGTTCACAGCAGCACTCACAACTGCCAAAAATTGAGAGCAACCCAAGTGTCCACCAACTGATCAGTGAATAATCAAAATGTGGTGCATACATACAATGGACTATCATTCAGCAGTAAGAAGGAATGAAGTCCTGATGCATGCAACAACATGGATCAACCTTGAGGACACTGTGTTAAGTGAAATAAGCCAGACACAGAAAGACACAAAAGGAAAATATTGTTATGATCTCACTAACATGAACCAAGTATAATAAGTAAACTCATCAAGTTAGAATCAAGAATATAGGTTATCAGGAGATAGTATAGGGGTGGAGAATGGGAAGCTGACACTTAACTTGTACAGAGTTTCTATTTAGGTTGATTGTAAATGTTTGGAAACAGACAAAGGTGACGGGAGCACATTACTGTGCACATAATTATCAATGCTGAATTACGTGTGTGAATGTGATTGAAAGGGGTAATTTTAGGTCATGTATGCTACTAAAAGGAATGCTAGAGTACAAAACCTTGGATTGTATAACACAGTGAACCCTGTGGTGAACATCATCTGTGGTAAACAGTACAAATATAAGAATAGTTCTTTCATGAACTATAACAAATGTATATCACAAGATGTTAATGGGAAAAAATATACCTAATGTAAACTATGGACTACAGTTAACAGTAAGATTTTAGTATTCTTTAAATAAAAATAAATCTATAGAAACAGAATAAGATTAGTGGTTATGTTGAGCTGGGGAAGGATAGAGGGATTGAGAGGTGACTGCTAAGGGGTATGGGTTTTTTCTGTAATAATGAAAGTGTTTTAAAATTGATTGTGGTGATGAATGCACAACTCTGATTATACTAAAAACTATTGATTGTGTACTTTGGATGGCTTGTATGGTATGTGAATACATCTCAATAAAATTGCTTTAAAGAACAGCCTAGCCAAGTCAAAAAAAAAAAAAAAAAATAGGCAAATGACAACAAAACAAGCCCTGGAGAAGCAAGAGGGGAACCAGTGTTTACAACTGTCTAGGTTTCAACAAAAAATTATGAAATATGCAAAGAAACAGGAAAGCAAGATCCATAAAAAAGGAGGGAAAAAAGAGGTAACTGAAAAGGACTGTGAGAGGGTCCAGATGCCAGATATAATAAAGACTTCAAAGTGGCCATTATAGGTATGTTCAAAGAACCAAAGGAAGCCATGCTAAAAAGAAGAAAAGCATGAAGGCAATGTCTCATCAAATATAGAATATCAATAAAGAAGTATAAATTACCAAAAATGATCAAAGAAAGAGTTAGTCCCCCGAAGCAACCAATAAACAACCAGGAACAACTAGTAAATAATCTGGAACAATGGCTGGGGGACAACCGTGACTGTCCACACATCGTACACCAACCTAGATTGGGTGGAATGGCTGAGATCGCAGCATAAAAACTGTAAGTAAAAACTACGGAACCGTGCTGGGAGCCCCCTTTCCCCACAGCAGGCTGAGCTGCAAGACCTCGCTGTAGGAGAAAGCAGCATTCCCACAGTGAGCAAATATAGCGCAATCTAGCTCCATCTGGGTTTTAATCAACAAATGGGGACTGCTGAATACAAGCTACAAACATAAGACAAACCACTAACAAGAAGCAAAGTACCCTGAGGTCACTCCCTGTGGAGAGGAGGTGGGGCTGACGGGGAAAAAAAAATAATTTAAAAAAAAAAAAAAAAAAAAAAGGAGGCTTTTAGAGACGACTGACCTTAGAGAGCAGGGATGCCTGTGCCCCAGGAAAGGGAGCCCAGAAGACCGGGTGCTCTCTCTGACCAATGGGGGAGACTGGAGGACCATGGACTGGCTCTGATAAGGGACTTTCTTTCCCTTTTTCTCTCTCTCAACCTGAGTGGCTCAGTGGAGAAAGCTAAGGACAAGTGTTATATGGTCTCACTGATATGAATTAATTATAATACGTAAACTCACAGACATGAAATATAGATTACCAAGATACAGAATGAGTCTAAAAAATGGGGAACAGCTGCTTATTATGAGCAGAATGTTTAACTAGGTTGAACTTAAACTTTCGGAAATGGACAGAAATGACGGTAGCACGTTATTGTAAGAATAACTAACAGTGGTGAATGGTGTGTGAATGTGGTGGAAAGGGGAAGCTTACAGTCACATATGTCACCAGTAGGAAAGTTGGAGGTTAAAATATGGGAATATATAAAACAGTGAATCTTGTGGAGGACAATGTCCGTGATTAACTGTACAAATATTAGATATCTCTTTCATGAACTAGAACAAATGTATTACACTATAACTAGAAGATAAAAGAGGGGTATACAGAGGAAATACAACTATCGCAAACTATGTACTATAGTTAGTAGTATTTTAACATTCTTTCATAAACACTAACAAATGTACTATACCAATACTATGAATCAATAAAGGAGGGGGGGTTAGGGGAATGGGATGATTTGAGTTTTCTTTTTTGTTTTTCTTTCTTTTCTGGAGTAATGAAAATGTTCTAAAAATTGAAAAAATATTTAATTGTGGTGATGGATGCACAGCTGTGTGATGGTACCGTGGGCAAATGATTGTGCACTTTGGATGACTGTATATGATGTGAACAATCTAAATAAAATTGGAAAAAAAAAAAAAACCTTTGCAGAGAGGCAGGGGATAGAGCCAGAGAAGGATACATAGGAAACTTCAATAATATTGATAATATTCTGTTTCTAAACTGAGTTCACAGGTATGATTCCATTATTTTCTGTAACTTACATAAACAGTAAATTTGACCTTCTATTAATATCAAATATTTCTTAATAAACACATTTTTAAGAAAAAATAAAACATTAAGAAAATATAAAGGAATATAAAAAATGACCAATAGAAATTCTGGAGTTGACAAGTACAATTAACTGAAATGAAAAATTCACTAGTGGGGCTCAACAGATTTAAACTACCAGAAGAATCAGCAAACAAAGATGTATCTATAGATATCATGTAATCTGAAAAATACAGAGAAAAAAGAACAAAGAGAAATTAGCAGAGCCTCAGAGAAATGTGGGACACTTTTAAGCACATGAACACACTTGCAATAGAAGAAGGAAAAGAAAAAAAGAGAAAGGAGAAAAAACATTTAAAGAAATAATGGCTAAAAACTCCCCCAAATATGTTGAAAAACAATCTAAACAACCAAGAAGCTCAACAAACTCTTAATGGAAAAATGCAAAGGGGTCTACAACTAGACACATCATCCTAAAAATGCTAAAAGACAAACAGAAAAGGAAAATACTGAGAACAGCAAGAGAAATATGAACCTTCAGGTACACAGAATCTCAATAAAATTAACAGCTGATTCCTCATCAAAAACACCAGCGGTCAAAAGGCAGTGGGATATCATATTCAAAGCACTGAATAAAAACTGTCAACCAAGAATCTTATAACCAGCAAAACCGTCTTTGAAAAATGAATGTGAATAACCGTTCCCAGATAAATTATACCTGACAAAATTTGTTGCCAGCAGACCTTACAAGAAATACTAAAGAAAGTTCTTCAGGTTAAAGGCTAGTAAACGCAGTTGGAAATTCAAAATTAAATGCACACAAAACTGTGAGTTATTATATCATTGTAAAAGCTAATTATGGGGAAGATGGCAGATCAGGAGAAACAAAACAAAATTCTGCTCCATGAAAAACAGCAGATAAAGGACAGAAAGGGCTACAGAACAGCAGTTCCAGGGTTCCACCGACTGGGCAGGGACATCTATACCACACAGTGAGTACATATCTGGAGAAGCTAACAGACTGCATTTAAGACTGGTGAGTGTTCAGCATGGAACATCGCCAGGAAACGGGTGGTTGGAGCCGGGTGACGAGCACAGAGGGGAGCAGCCATCCACACTCCGTACACCCTCCACAGCACTTGGCTGGGGTGATAACTCTTTGCAGAAGTGCAGCAAAGAGCACCCATGCCACGGACTGGCGGTTGGAGCAGATAGATGAATACAGAAGGGGGCAGATATCCAGTTGCTCATCTTAGCAGTTGGCTGAGGAAATAACCCTTCACACCTCTGTGGCTGCCGGGCTGGCTACCGGCTGCCAAGCACAGAGCAGCAGTGATTTAAGCCCCATCTCTGCAGTTTCCTGGGGAGATAACCCTTCATAGCCACATGGCCGAGCTCCCTTCAGGAAATTCGGGATTCGGCGGACTTCTGACAGCATCCACTCTTCATCCACAGAAGCCCACAGTGTAAACAGCCTAGAGGCAAGGGCACTGCCAGGAAGCCACCCACAATCCCAGGAACTCACAAGCGCACGGCAGACGGACTGTGGGGCACTGGGGAATTTGAGCCGAAAGGTGAAACACGCAGCTCTGCAGCCCTGGGAACAGCCAGGATGACTGTATCCTGAAGCAGATTCCCTGTCAAACTGCAGAGCACACAGCTCCCACCCATAGGGCTGGCTGTCCCCAGCGCACACAGACAATCGGTACAATGAAAGGATTTCCACTCAATGAGTAGATGAAGTTGGGGGAGACTGGCTTGAGGTAAGAGGTGGCTCAAGAGCGCCATCTAATGGTAGGACAGGGAAAGTGCACTCCACCGAGCAGTAGCTCTACCAAGTTATAGATAAATGCCCAAATAATTCTGCAAATCCTAAAAGAAACCTATCAAGATAAACAAATGCCAAGAGGACAAACACAACAAAAAATTACAAGTCATATGGAGAAACCAGAGGATATGGACAACTCAAACATCCAAATTTAAAAGCGAGAGGAGACAAAGAACTTGGATCAATTAATCAAACTATACACAAACATCAATGTCATGGCTTAGTATATAAAGGACATGAAGAAGACCCTAGAAGGGCATAATGAATTATTTGCAAGACTAAATTTTACAAAAAGGAGACCTTATGGGAATAAAAGATACTGTTGATCAAATTAAAAATACTCTTGAGAGAACCTAAGATGGCGGCTAGGTAAGACAGGGCAAAAAAACATCTCCGTGAAAAATACTAGATAAAAACCAGGAAGTGACCCAGAACACCACTGCCAGCAATGCACCAGCCAGACAAGGTCTGCCAAATCCACAGGGAACATGCATTTGGTGAAACCAGGAACCTGCATTCTGGAATGAGTCAGTGAGTCAGCTGAAAGTCCCACAGCCGCACTGCGGTGCGGGGAAATGGAGGGCTGGCATTTGGAGACGGACTAGTTATTTAAAAAAAAAAAAGCCCAGGAGTGGCTGCAGATACAATGGGGAGAGCCATGCAGTGACGCACGGCAGGAGCGGGCTGGACTAATGCCTCGGTGTCTGGTGTGGAAGATACCCCTTCTCACACCCACTGCTAATTTGTCTCAAGACCAGAGGAGCAGAGGGGAGCCAAAAGGAGAAAAAAAACTGCATTCCTTGCAGCCATCTCCCCAGTGAGCGGGGGACGCTCCTGCCCGGGGCCAGATCCACAGCCCAGAGCCGCACCAAGAAACCCAGTGTGACAGGGAATCTTTCCCACAGCACTACACAGAAGCCACAATATCGGCCGTGGACAGTGGCCTTTAATACACCCACAGCTGATTGTCCAGAGCCGGGAGGGCAGAGCTGTGCGAAAAGGGGGAAGTTAATGGTTCCCATTCAACCATCTTCGAAGCAGGCTGGGAGCGCCCCTGCACGGACCAGCAACCCAGGGCTTCCCTGGCGGGCGGGCGCGCACTAGTGACATGGCGCGGCCCTCCCTCAGCAGAGGTCCTGGAAGAGCACAGCTGGGAAGGAGGAACCGCTCGGAAATCCCAGGGACACTACGCGAATACCAAGGACTTGTGGGTCAGCGGCAGAGACAAACAGTGGAAAGACTGAAATGAAGGCTTAGGCTCCTGCAACAGCCTTAAATCTCCGGGAACACCTGGGAGGTTTGATTATTAAAGCTGCCCTGCCTGCCTAACCACCCAGACACACGCCCCATATTCAGGGCAGACAGCACCAGCAACACACCCAAACTTGGTGCACCAACTGGACCCCACAAGAATCAGACCCCCACACACCACAAAGACAAAGTAGGGGACAACCGACTTGAGGGGAACAGGTGACTCACGGATGCCATCTGCTGGTTAGAGAAAGCATACGCCACCAAGCTGCAGTACTGTCAAATTAGGTATCAAGCAAAGCAAATGCCAAGAGGCCATAAACAACAGAAAATCTTAAAGCATATGATAAAACCAGATGATATGGAGAACCCAAACCAAAACACTCAAATCAAAAGATCAGAAGAAACACAGTACTTGGCACAATTAATCAAACAATTACAGACAGGCAACAAGAGCATGGCTCAGGATATAAAGGACATGAACAAGAGCATGGCACAGGATATAAAGGACATAAAGAAGACCCTAGAAGAGCATAAAGAAGACATTGCAAGAGTAAATAAAAAAATAGAAGATCTTATGGAAATAAAAGAAACTGTTGGCCAAATTAAAAAGACTCTGGATACTCATAATACAAGATTAGAGGAAGTGGAACAACAACTCAGCCTTCTCGAGGACCACAGAACGGAAAATAAAAGAACAAAAGAAAGAATGGGGAAAAAAATCGAAAAAATCGAAATGGATCTCAGGGATATGATAGGTAAAATAAAACATCCAAATTTAAGACTCATTGGTGTCCCAGAAGGGGAAGAGAAGGGTAAAGGTCTAGAAAGAGTATTCAAAGACATTGTTGGGAAAAACTTCCCAAACCTTCTACACAATATAAATACACAAAGCATAAATGCCCAGTGAACTCCAAATAGAATAAATCCAAATAAACCCACTCCAAGACATATTCTGATCAGACTGTTAAATACTGAAGAGGAGCAAGTTCTGAAAGCAGCAAGAGAAAAGCAATTCACCACATACAAAGGAAACAACATAAGACTAAGTAGTGACTACTCAGCGGCCACCATGGAGGAGAGAAGGCAGTGTCATGACATCTTTAAAACTCAGAGAGAAAAAAATTTCCAACCAAGAATACTTTATCCAGCAAAACTCTCCTTCAAATTTGAAGGAGAGCTTAAATTTTTCACAAACAAATGCTAAGAGATTTTGCTAATAAAAGACCTGCCCTACTTCAGATACTAAAGGAAACACTACCGACAGAGAAACAAAGAAAGGAGAGAGAGAGATAGAGAAATTTAACAGACATATATAGAACATGACATCCCAGGTCACTGGGACACACATTCTTCTCTAGTGATAACAGATCTTTCTCCAGAATGGACCGTATGCTGGGGCATAAAACAAGTCTCAATAAATTAAAAAAAAAAAAAAAAGAATTTGTTCAAAGCACATTCACTGACCACAATGGAATACAAATAGAAGTCAATAACCATCAGAGACTTGGAGAATTCACAAACACCTGGAGGGTAAAAATGAGGGGGAGAGGAAAACATTCCCGGATAATCAAAAGCTGAGGGACTTCATCACCAGTAGATCAGTCCTGTAAGAAATGCTAAAGGGAGTTGAGCAGGCTGAAAGGAAGGGACACTAAACAATTGACTGAAACTACATGAAGAAATAAAGGGTACCACTAAAGATCACATGGTAAATATAAATACCAATACTACTGTATTTTTGTTTTGTAACTCCACTATTTACTTTCTACTGGATCTAAAATACATAAAGTGTAATGATAAATCAGTGGCTTTGGACTCAATGCAAAATACGTAATTTTTGACAAGAACTACATAAAAGTGGGGGAATGAGGGAGTATAGGAACATAGTTTATGTGTCATATTGAAGTTAAGTTGGTATCAAAGAAAAATAAGATGTTAAATTTCAGCCCCACGGTAAACACAAAGAAAGTTTCAGAGAATGTGACCATTGAGATGAAAAGTAGAGTATGGGTTACGAGAAGTGGGGGAAGGGGCAATGGGGAGTTAAGAAATGAGTGTAGGGTTTCTGTTTGGGGTGAAGAGAAACTTCTAGAAAGGGATGGTGGGAAGGTGATAACACTGCAACATTCTAAATGTGATTAATCCCACTAATGGAATGCTAGGGAGGGGTTGGAATGGGAAGATTTAGGCTGTATAAATGTTTCCACAATGGGAAAAAAAAAAGAAAAAAAAAGACAGTCTAACTAGATAACAATTAAATGCCAAGGATGATCCTGGATGGGATCTGAGGATGGAGGAGAGGAGGCTCAAAGGGACACAGATGGGATTTAAGAGGAAAAAAAAAAGGAACTATAGAATGGTAAGCTTTGTATCAAGGTTGAATTTCTTGAACTTCTTAGCTGCATTTAATGGGATTGCACAAAAGAATGTTCTTGTTCATGGGAAATGTATATGTGAATTATATTGTTTTTTCAAGGATGTGTGCAGCTTCCTCTCATATGTTCAGAAGACAGAACAACAGATGATGGATGATAGGGAGGGAGGGAGGGAGGCAAAGAAAGAAAGAAATGGTGGTGTGACAGGATGTTAAAGGTGGTGGATCGGGGTATCAGGGGAGGGGGGTCGGGGTATGCTGGAGTTCTATGTATGGGGTTTGTACTGTTCTTGCAACTGTTCCTGTAAGTTTGAATTTATCTCAAAATTTCTTATTTAAAAAAAAAGTAAAAAAAAAATACTCTTGAGAGAAATAACAGCAGGTTTGAGGTTTGAGGAGGCAGAGGAAAGAATTAGCAAACTTGAGGACAAAACGATGGAATGCAAAAGCACAGAAGAATGAAGGGCGAAAATTATTTAAAAAATTAAAATGGATCTCAAGGAAATGATGGACACCATGAAGCACACAACTATAAGAATCATTGGTGTTCCAGAAGGGAAAGAGAAGAATAAAGGGCTAGGAAGAGTATCCAAAGACATTGTTGGGGAAAATTTCCAAACCCTTCTAAAGGACATAAATATGCAAATCAAAGGTGCCCAATGAACTCCAAATAAAATAAATTCAAATAAACCCAATCCATTACATATTGTGATCAGATTCTCAACTGCTGAAGATGAGGAGAAAGTTCTGAAAGCACCAAGGGAGAAGCAATTCACCACAAAGAAGGGAAACAACATAAGATTAAGTAGTGACTACTCAGCAGGCACCGTGGAGGCAAGAAGGCAGTGGTATGATATATTTAAAATTCTGAAAGAGAAAAATTGCCAGCCCAAAATCCTTTATCCAGCAAAGCTCTCCTTCAAAATTGAGAGCTTAAAATTATCACAAAGAAACAAGTGCTGAAAGAATTTGTTAATAAGAGGCCTGCCAACAAGAAATACTGAAGGGAGCTCTACCAGCTGAGATAGGAGAGTGTGTCCTGGAGAAGGGCACAGAATTGAAGAGTATTAGTATGGGTAACTTAAAGGAAACAAAGAGAGGGAAAACAGATGTGACAAATAAAAACCAAGGGATAAGATGGCTGATTCAAGAAATGCCTTCACAGTAATAACATTGAATGTGAATGGATTAAACTCCCCAAATAGAAGATACAGATTGGCAGAATGGATTTAAAAATACGAATCTTCAATATGCTGTTTATAAAGACTCATCTTAGACCCAGCAACACAAAGAGACTGAAAGTGAAAGGATGGTAAATCATATTCCATGGAAGCTACAGCCTAAAGAAAGGAGAGGTAGCAATACTAATTTAAGATAAAATAGACTTTAAATGCAAGCATGTCATAAGAGAAAAAGAAAGACACTATATACTGTAAAAGGGACAGCTCACCAAGAAAAAATAGCATTCATAAATGTTTATGTACCCAATCAAGGTGCTCCAAAGAACATGGGATAAACACTGGCATAGCTTAAGGAAGTGATAGATGTTTCCACAACAATTGTGGGAGACTTCAATACACCACTCTCTCCTATAGATAGAACCACCAGACACAAGACCAAGAAGGAAACTGAGAACCTAAACAATGTGACAAACAAATTAAGACTTAACAGACATATATAGGGCATTATACCCCAAATGACCAGGATATACATTCTTTTCTAGTGCTCATGGAACTTTGTCCAGGATAGATCACATGCTGGGGCATAAAACAAGCATCAATAAATTTTAAAAGACTGAAATTATTCAGAGGACATTCACTGACCATAATGGAATGCAACTAGAAGTCAATAATCATCAAAGATCTGAAACATTCAAAAATATATGGAAGAAGAAAGAGAAGTACGTGAGGTGGAACAGGATTCCACTCCATGCGAGTAATTTGAGAGGGGTCGGAGGACGTCAGGGCCATGGTTTCACGGTGTGACCAGCAATACAGGGTCTGCCACAGTACATGGAGAGGTCACTGACAAAAATGGAAAAGAAATGGTGACTAGGTGAATTTGTTCCCAACATGACCACCTTCTTGGCAAGCAGCAAAAAGTACAGTGGTGGGCAAGGGAGTGAGAAGCAGCTCTGCACTCTCGTGTACCTACTTTGATAGTTAACTGGGGAGGTGATCCTCCTCACCCAGACAGCAGGGAGATCCTGTGAGGGAACCCAGTAGGCAGTGTTTGCTATCCCCCCACAGAAGACTGGGGGATGCAATGGCAAGAAGTGGGGAACAGAAAGGCGCCATAATGACAATCAGGAATGCCTTCCATAACTTAGAAACTTGCAGGCCCATATTCCATCTGCGGAGTGCCCGTGAGCGGACCCCATGCCTACCTGCTAAGGGCCCACATCGCATCCCCAGGACAGGCAGTCCCCAGTGCACATGGAGAAAGGGTGCACTGATTGGCTCCCCACCCAGTTTGGACTCTGTCCACTACAAAGGAGAAGTTCAGGGAAAACCTACTTGAGAGCACCACCTGCTGGTAGGTTAGGGGAATTAAACTCCAGCAAGCTGTATCTCAACAGTGCCACATGCTAGCAGGACTGGGAAACTGCACTCCAGCAAGATACAGCTTTACCAAATTACATATAAATGCTCAAATAATCTTGCATTTCTCAAAATAACCCTATCATGACAACCAAAGGCCACTCAGCCAACAGAAAATTACAAAACACTTGAAGAATCTAGAAGATATTGACAAGCCAAAAGAACAAAAAAGCCAAAAGAGATCAAAAAACTTGGAGCAACTAATTAAAAAAGTACAAGCAAACCTACAAAAGAACTCCACCAAGATGGCTAAAGACATAAAGGAAATCAAGGAGACTCTACAAGAGCATAAAGAAGAAAGTGAAAGAGTAAATAAAAAAATAGCAGACCTTAAGGAAATAAAAGACACCATGGCTCAAATGAAAAATACACTAAAGACACACAACTGATTTGAAGAGGCAGAAGAAAGCATAAGTGAACATGAGGAGAAAGCAATTGAATGTGAGCACACAAAAGAACAAATGAGGGGATAAATTGAAAAATCTGAAACGGATCTCAGAGAAATGATGGACAACATGAAACAAACAAATAAAAGAATCACTGGGGTCCCAAAAGAAGGATAAAGGGCTAAGAAGAGTGCTTCAAGACACAGATGAGGAAAATTTCCCAAACTTTATAAATGACGTAAATAGGCAAATCAAAGATGCACAACGAAATCCAAATAGAATAAATACAAATAAACCTACTCCGAGATATATACTGATTATATTGTCAAATGCTGAAGAAAACGAGAAACTTCTGAAAGCAAGAGAGGAGTGATTCCCCACATACAAGAGAACAATATAAGACTAAGTACTGACTACTCAGCACGCACCATGGAGGTGAGAAGGCAATGGTAAGACATGTAAGTGGCTGAAAGAGAAAAATTGCCAGCCAAGAATTCTTTATCCAGCAAAGCTCTCCTTCAAAATTGAGGGATGGTTTAAAATTTTCACAAACAAACACTGTGAGAATTTGTTAACAAGAGACCTGTCCTGCAACAAATACTAAAGGGAGCTCTAAAACCTAAGAAAAAAAGAAAGGAGAGAGAGGGCTGGAGAAGAGCACAAAACTGAAAAGTATTAGTAAGGGTAACTTAAAAGGAAAAAGAGAGAGGGAATAAAAACAAAGATCCAACAACTAAAAACAAAAGGATAAGATGACTGGTTCAAAAACTCCCTTCATAGTAATAACTCTGAATTTGAATGGATTAAACTCTCCAATTAAAAGATACAGACTGGTAGAATGATTAAGAAGTATGAGCCATCGATATGCTGTTGGCAAGAGAGTCATCTTAGACCCTGCGACACAAAGAGACTAAGAGTGAAAGGATGGAAAAAAATATTCTATGCAAACTGCAACCAAAAGAAAGCTGGGATAGCTATACAAATCTTGGACAAAATAGACAAAATGCAAAGACGTCATAAGAGGCAAAGAAGGACAGTATTTATTAATAATAGGGACAATTAACCAAGAAGAAATATGTTTATACAGCCAATCAAGGAGCTCTAAAGTACATGAGACAAACATTGGCTAAACTAAATCAAGACATATCTACAATAATAGTAGGAGACTTCAATACACCATTGGCTAAACTAAATCAAGACACATCTGCAATAACAGTAGAAGACTTCAATACACCATTCTCTTCTATACATAGAACTAGACAGAGGACCAATTAGGAAATTGAGAACCTAAACAATATAATAAATGAATAAGACTTCAAAGACATATACAAATCATTATATCCCAAAGTAACAGGATATACATTCTTCTCTAGTGCCCATGGAGCATTCTCCAGGTTAGATAATATGCAAGTTATTGTGAGAATAACTAACAGTGCTGAATGATGTGTGAATGTGGTGGAAAGGCGAAGCTTAAGTCTTAATAAATTTAAAAAGATTGAAGTTATTCAAAGAACATTCTCTGACCACAATGGAATGCAACTAGAAATCAACAAACATTAAAGATCTAGAACATTCACAAATATCTGGAGGTTAAACAACACACTCCTAAACAATCAGTGGGTTAAAGAAACTGCAAGAGAAATTGCTAAATATCTAGAGACAAATGAAAATGAGAACACAACATATCAAACTTTATGGGATGCAGTGAAGGCAGTATTGGGGGGGGAAAACCATTACACTCCTAGAAGATAAGATAGGGAAACATCTTCAAGACCTAGTAATAGGAGGTTGCTTCTTAGACCTTACACCCAAAGAACAAGCAACAAAAAGAAAAAAGATAAATGGAAACTCCTCAAAATCAAAAGCTTCTGTGCCTCAAAAAACATGTCAAAAAGGTAAAGAGGCAGCCAGCTTAAAGGGAGAAATTATTTCAAAACCATGTATCTGATAAGAGACTGATATCCTGCATATTTAAAGAAATCCTACAACTCCACAACAGTAGTACAAAGAGCCCAATAATAAAATGGGCAAAAAATATGAAAAGGTATTTTTCCAAAGAGGAAATACAAATGGCTAAAAAACACATGAAAAAATGTTCATCTTCTCTAGCTATTATGGAAATGCAAATCAAGACCACAATGAGATATCATCGTACACCAATAAGAATGGCTTCCACTAAACAAACAGGAAACTACAAATGATGGAGAAGATGTGGAGATATTGGGACTCTTATTCACTGCTGGTGGGACTGTATAATGGTACAGCCACTTTGGAAGACAGTTTGGCAGTTTCTCAGAAAACTAGATATCGAGTTACCCTATGATGCAGAAATCTCACTTCTCGGTATATATCCAGAAGATCTGAAAGCAGTGACACAAACAGATATTTGCACACAATGTTCACAGCTACATTGTTCACAGTTGCTAAGACATGGAAACAATCCAAATGTCCTTCAACAGACGAGTGGATAAACAAAATGTGGTATACACATATGATAGAATACTATGCGGCAGTAAGAAGGAATGAGGTCATGAAACATATGACAACATGGATGAACCTTGAAGACATAATGCTGAGTGAAATACGCCAGACACAAAAGGAAAGATATTGTCTGTTACCACTAATGTGAGCTCCGTGAAAAAATGTAAAATAAGTTTCTTAAAATGCAGAATACAGGGGACTTAGAGATAGAAGCTAGTGAAGGGGGAAATCTAGTATGTATTAATGTTATGGGAATGGTCAGGTGTCATTAAGATTCATTATTGGGATTATAAGTATCAGTGACACATTAAAGGCGAACATGTTCACAAATGGTTGTTTAAAGGCCTATAACCCAGAGAGTAGCATACAAACCTAAATAAATATTAGCAGGATATACTTATAAGGTATAGCACTGGTGCACAGAGTTAACAACAGAGTGGTATATGGAAAAACTACCCATTACATATTATAGACTATATTTAATAGGAATATCTTACCAACACTACACTAATACTAGGGATGAATAATTAGCAGCTGATAAGAGCTCTGGGACTATTGATGTTACGATAATTGTTTACAGTTGAGAGTGAAGATTGTACAACCAAGTAAAGATAATGTAAGAAACTGACCATTTATCTTGGGATAGAATATTAAGTGAAATTAGGAACCCACTACTTAATAAATCAAGGCCTCGCCTTGATGCTTGCTCTTGCAAAATTTAGAGTTGTAAATGGTCTAAGAAGCACCTCCAGGGAATATGGCTTTTCTGCGGGACATTATATACCTAAACCAGCACACTCATTTATTCAAATTTCTTTTGTAGGGTCCACTGTCAGACAAATGTAAAGGAACTGCAGAATTAAGGGCTCAGAAATCAACCCTCACATATATGATCAATTGATTTCTGATAAGGTGGTAAAGCCCAATCAACTGGGAAAGAACAGTCTCTTCAATAAATAGTGCTGGGAAAACAGGATTCCACATGCAAAAGAATGAAGGTAGACCCCATCCCACATCATATACAAAAATCAACTCAAAATGGATCAAACACCTTAATATAAGAGCTAAAACTATCAAACTCCTAGAAGAAAACGTAGGGAAGCACCTACAAAACTTTGTTATGGAATGGTTACCTGGACTTTACACTCAAAACACAAGCAACAAAAGAAAAAATAGATAAATGGGACCTCATTGAAATTAAAAACTTCCATCCCCCAAAGGACTTCCATAAAGTAAAACAACAACCTAGACAATGGGAGAAAATATCTGGAAACCAAATATCTGATAAAGGATTCATCTACAGACTATATACTGAAATTCTTCAACTTAACAAAAAAGACAACCCAATTAATAAATGGACAATAGACTTGAACAGACATCATTCCAGAGAAGACATTCAAATGGCCAGAAAACACAACAGAAGATGCTCAACATCATCAGCCATTAGGGAAATGCAAATCAAAACCACAATGATATCATAGTATTTTACATCCATTAGAATGGCTGCAATTAAAACAAAAACAAAAACAAAAACAAAACAGAAAATAACAAATGTTGGACAGGGTGGGAAAAACAGAAACACTCATTGCCAGTGGCAATGTAAAATGCTGCCACTGCTGTGGAAGACAATTTGGCAGTTCCTCACAAAGCTAAGTACAGAACTACCATATGACCTGACATTCCCACTACTAGGTATATACTCAAAAGAACTGGAAGAAAGGACTTGGAACAGGTATTTGCACAATGATGTTCAAAGTGGCATTATTCACAATTGCCAAAAGATGGAAGAAACCCAAGTGTCCATGAACTGATGAAGGGATAAATGAAATGTGGTATATACATACAATGGAATATTATTCTGCCATAAAAAGAATTAGTCCTGACACATGCGAGAACATGGATGAACCTTGAAGACAACATGTTGAATAAAATAAGCCAGACAGAAAAGGACATAAATTGTATGATCTCACTGATTTGAAACAATCAAATAAGCAAACTCATAGAGTCAGAATCTAGAATATAGGTTACCAGGGGGTGCAGTGGGCTAGGGAATGGGAAGTTAAGGCTTAAAATGTACAGGGTTCCTATTAGGAGTGATAGAATTGTTTTGGTAATGGATGGTGGTGATGGTAGCACAACATTGAGAACACAATTAACAACACTGAAATATGTATCTGGATATGATTAAAAGGGAAATGTTAGATTGTACACATAGCACCAGAATTAAAAATTTTTTCTCAATCCATGAAACTATACTACAGTGAACCATAAGTTAAACCATGGACTTTAATTAATAATACAATCATAAAAATGGGCTATCATCAATTGTACCAAATGTTCCAGACCAACATAAGCTGTTGGTGGCGGGGTGGCTTAAGGGAATCCTCTATTTTAAGTATGATTGTTCTGTAAACCCACAACTTCTCTAACTAAAATTAAAAAAAGAAAAAAAAAAAATGGTGCAGCCACTATGGAAAATAAGTTTGGCACTTCCTCAAATGTTAAACACAAACCACCATATGACCTGCAGTCCCCACTTCTAGATATTTACCCAAAAGAATTGAAACCGGAGACTCAGACAGATATTTGTATACCAATTTTCCTAGGTGCATTATTCCCAATAGCCAAAAGGTGGGAGCAACTCAAATGTGCACCAGCAGATGAAGGGATAAACAAAATGTGGTATATAAAATCAATGAATTTTATTCAGCCATTAAAGGAATGAAAATTCTGACAAAACTACAACATGGAAGAAACTTAAAGATACCATGTTGTATGAAATAAATATGACATAAAGGGACAGATATCATATGATTCTGCTTATTTCAAATAGACAATATGCAAATTCGTAGAGACAGAAAGTAGAGTTCAGGTGAGAGGTAGGAGGTTTGGGGAATTAAAGCATAATGGGTGTAGGATGTCAGTTTGGACTAACAGAAAAGTTCTGGTAATGAAAGGAGGTGAGAATAGCAAAACACTGAACATGAAATGCTTGGGAATAGTTGAGATGGGAAAGTTTACAATGTATCTTTGTTACCAAAATTAAAAATATATATATAGGAAAAGCAGAGTCAAAGGGCAATGACAAGTAAAGGCAATACATGAACCTGGACTGGATCTAATAATAGAAGAGAAAATGCCCAAGAGGACATTATTGGGACATATGAAAAATTAGAATATAGACTGTTTGCTTTACATCAATTTATTCTTCCAGTTAGCTAAGTGACTACCTGAATACCAGTTGTAGAATGCTGGACAGTTTACTTAATCTGTCTGAAATAAATTCAGAGGATCATTGCAAGGCTAATAATAAAAAATCAAGGTTAAAGACTTGGCATAGTATGTTTCTCAATAAATGGTAAAAGAAATAGCAAGTAATCCAACTCACTTTCAGGTCAATTATTTTTCAGTAAATAAATGTTTAATGAGCACCTGTGTTAGGTTCTAGGGCTATAATGGTAATAAGACAGTAAAGGTTCCTACCTTCAGGACCCAACATTATGGTAGGAAAGACTCAGCTAGACCTTCCCACCAAGTCAACCCACCAAGTCTGGAATAGATGCTCTCTTGGTATGCTACAGTTCCCCAAACATTATACTTTTCACACTGTGCTCCGTTTGTCCACTTACTCATCTTTATCCAATCTCTGAGAGTCTTTGAGCAGAGAATATTGTCCCTTCTTGTTTACCATTACTTCCTCAGTACCTAGCACAGGGCCCAGCATGCAGTAAAGGCATAATAAATTATCAGTGAATCAGGTAGCAGTAACTGGTATTTTAATTAAAAGAAGTTCCAAAAGCCAAATGCTACTGCCTCAACATGGGACTCACCTCCCCAGTAGGAACTTTCATCCCTGTACTGTGCTGCTGAGGATTTCCCTCTTCTTCTTTCGTAACCCCAATCAGCCATGACAGATTCACCACAACCACGTCTCCAGTACCCCTGCCACTACTCTTCAGCTCACGAAGTAGCACTTGGTAACTGAGAGACAAAAGGAGGAAAAACCTAGTCCCACTTCATACTGCTGCCTCCCACTAGAGCATCCCTCACCAATCCTTGACTCACCAATCCACAAAGTCAAGAGTTTAAAATAGCAGGAAAAGACAAACACTGCTAAGAAAGAAAGGGAAGAAAAAAACAATTCTGCACTGCCATCCTAACCCCCAGCATCACAGGTCCTGACCAGTCTCATCTCTTAAAATAAAGAGCACATCACTGCCCTTCCCCCTACATGGGATCGGACACCCAGGGGAGTGAATCTCCCTGGCAACGTGGAATATGACTCCCGGGGAGGAATGTAGACCTGGCATCGTGGGATGGAGAACATCTTCTTGACCAAAAGGGGGATGTGAAAGGAAATGAAATAAGCTTCAGCAGCAGAGAGATGCCAAAAGGAGCCGAGAGGTCACTCTGGTGGGCACTCTTACGCACACTTTAGACAACCCTTTTTAGGTTCTAAAGAATTGGGGTAGCTGGTGGTGGATACCTAAAACTATCAAACTACAACCCAGAACCCATGAATCTCGAAGACAGTTGTATAAAAATGTAGCTTATGAGGGGTGACAATGGGATTGGGAAAGCCATAAGGACCACACTCCACTTTGTCTAGTTTATGGATGGATGAGTAGAAAAACAGGGGAAGGAAACAAACAGACAAAGGTACCCAGTGTTCTTTTTTACTTCAATTGCTCTTTTTCACTCTAATTATTATTCTTGTTATTTTTGTGTGTGTGCTAATGAAGGTGCCAGGGATTGATTTGGGTGATGAATGTACAACTATGTAATGGTACTGTGAACAATCGAATGTACGATTTGTTTTGTATGACTGCGTGGTATGTGAATATATCTCAATAAAATGAAGATAAAAAAAAATAATAATAAAGAGCACAAAGCTGCTACCTTTTCCACAATTTCTTCACTTCCCCCAGAAAAGCAGCACATATGTGGGTTAACTGCATGTGAAGGATATAATGTAGCCTAACCACTAAAAGTGGCACCTTTCACACAGATGTAATCAAAATTCATGAGGCCAACAGGGCCAAGGTAGGGCCCAGATGCAAGGCAAGCAGAAGACAATCTACTTGGGGCAGGCCCTATACTAAAAGGCAGGTGTAGGAAAATGGAAGCCCTGCTCTAGTTCTCAGTTTTATGGCGTAACATATATAATAATAATAAATATAACACATACATGTTTTTAAAAAAAATCAAATACCACCAAAAGGATTAAAATGAAAAGCACTAGTTCCCCACGCCCATCTTTTCCCACATCCCAATCGTGTTCTCTAGAGGCTGGTACTTTTTTTGAACTCTTTGAGCTATTACTTCTAGGAGACACCTCCATATTTCTAAATAATATGCTTACACTTACCTTTTTAAACTGGTAAAGTGGTCAATTTTAGACTTCACTTCTTGGTGTAAACCTTGATAATTCACTTTCTTTTGGCAATTCCTACTTACTGTCTCCCATCCTCTACAAATCCCTCCCTCTGTCACCTGAAGTCTACTTTCTATCTGAGTTTAAATATTGGCTATTTGAAATAAGCAGAATCATATCTGTCCCTTTCTGTCAGACTTATTTCATTCAACATGATATCTTCATGGTTCTTCCATGCAGTTGCATGTATCATGAAATCAATTAAGTGTTCTCTTTAACTGTGTAAACAGTCACTGCAAAACTAAGTGGTATACACTTAGTAAATATCCTTTCTTATTTAGCTTGTTATTTTTGCCAAAATTGTTTTATTTGCCTTTATTACTTTCTTGTTTCAAATTGCAAAGGATAGTTTCAAACCTCTCTTTTTTTGCCATAGATAACTGCAGCTTCTACAGTTCTCCATGTTTCTGCACCAATCTGGTCTGATTACCCTCTAGATCTGCAGTTCACCTGTCGTCTTTGACATTTCCTTTATCAGTCTGTTTTCAGGATCACATAATCTCCTTTGCCTTGCAATAAAAGGATGTGTGTGCAAGGCAGCAGAGCAAGATGGTGGCATAGAGAGGTGTAGAATTTAGTTAGTCCTCTAGTGCAACAAGTAAATAGGCAGGAACAAATAGTAAATAGTCTGGAACAACTGTTGGGGGACAGACGTGACTGGACACACATCATACACCAGCCTAGTATAGGTGGAATGGCTGAGATCACAGTGTAGAATTGTAAGTAAAGCTCCCCAAAGTGTGGACCTGGCGCCCCTCCCCCACCAGCATGGCACACTAAGGTGGAACTTACGCATGGGAAAAAATTAGCAGGTTACCTGGAGTGAGGGAAAGTAACTCAACCAAGCTCCAACTGTGGTTTTAATTAACAAATCTGGGTGACTGAATACAAGCTACAAGCACAGATAAACCCAGAGCAAGCAGGAAAGGAACCTGAGGTTCCTCCTGCCAGAGAGGAGGCAGGGCTGACAGAAAAACTACACATAAATAAATAAAAAGAGGCTTTTTGGAGACGGCTGAGCTCAGAATACTGGAAAATGGCTGTGTCCCAAGAAAAGGGTCACAGAGAACTGGGCACCAACACCAGCAGACCGGCAAAACTAGGGGGCTGGGGACTGGCTCTGAAAAGGGGCTTTCTCTCTTTTTCCTTTTTTTTCTCTCATTCTAAGTAGCTCAACAGAGAAAGCCTCAGACATTTTCAATTGTTAGCACTGACCCAGTTAAGGACAGAGTTAACAGAGTCAGAGAGACAAAGTAGGAATTCAAGTGTAGAAGATAACTTCCTAAAGGGCTTATCTTCCATAAGAAAAGGGGGTTGGGGCCGGGCTCAAGTGGCAGCCCTCCCTCAAAGACTTCAGACCCCAGGGCCTGGGGTTAAAAAAAAAAAAAAAGGGAAGAAAAAAAAAACAGAAAAAGCTTAAGCTTGGCTTCTGACAACCTCGGCCCCTGATCAGGACAGGGTCTGCTGAGAATTAAAGGGACCATACCTCTTTACACCAGTGGGAAGCTACAGGCTAACAAGCTCCACCTTCTGGGCAAGACAGGAAAAGCAGCGTCTAGAGGCCTCAAAGGAAAGTCTGACAACCTCTTAGGTCTCACCCTCAGGGAAACCCAATACTGAATATAGCCTCTCTCTGAGACCTGGGCCAGTCTGGTCTGGGAAAAGCTGATTGGGGTAATCAGGAAACCAGATGCCTGGACAACAAAAAGTTACAAATCACACTAGGAAAAAAAAAGATTATGGCCCAGTCAAAGGAACACACTTACACTTCAACTGAGATACAGGAATTGAAACAACAAATTATTAATCAAACAAATCTCCTAAATCAATTCAAAAATCAAATCAATGAGTTGAGGGAAGACATGGCAAAAGAGATGAAGGATATAAAGAAGACATTGGGTGAACATAAAGAAGAACATGAAACTTTGAAAAAACAATAGGCAGAACTTACAGGAATGAAAAGCACAATATAAGAGATGAAAAACACAATGGGACATACAACAGCAGATTTCAGGAAGGGAAAGAAAAGATTCATGAAGTGGAGGACAGGATATCTGAAGTCCTACACACAAAAGAAAAGACAGGGAAAAGAATGGAAAAATACGAACAGTGTCTCAGGGAACTGAAGGACAACATGAAGCGCATGAATGTACATGTCATGAGTGTCCCAGAAGGAGAAGACTATGGAAAAGGGTCAGATGCAATAATGAAGGAAATAATCACTGAAAATGTCCCGTCTCTTATGAAAGACATAAAACTACAGACCCAAGAAGTGCAGCATACCTCAAAAAGAACAGATCCAAACAGACCTATGCCAAGACACTTAATAATCAGGTTATCAAATGACAAAGAGAGAATTCTGAAAGCAGCAAGAGAAAAGAGATCCATAATATACAAGGGAAGTTCGATAAGACTATGTGAGGATTTCCAATAGAAACCATAGCAGCAAGAAGGCAGTGGTATGATAGATTTAAGATATGGAAAAACAAAAACTGCCAACCAAGAAGTCTATATCTGGCAAAACTGTCCTTCAAAAATGAGGAAGAGTTTAAAATGTTCTCAGACAAAAAAACGAGAGAATTTATGAACAAGATACCTGCTCTACAAGAAATACTAAAGGGAGCACTACAGACAGATAGGAAAAGATAGGAGAGAAAGGTTTGAAGCACAATATTGGGTGATGGTAGCACAATGATATTAAGTACACTGAACAAAGATAACAGTGAGTACGGTTGAAAGAGGAAGGTTAGGGGCGTGGAGGACACTAGAAGGAAAGATAGAAGATAAATACTGGGACTGTATAACTTAGTGAAACCTAGAGTGGTCAATGACTGTGATTAAATGTACAAATATGTTTTTACATGAGGGAGAACTAATGAATGTTAATTTTGTAAGGTGTTAAAAATGGGGTGGTACTGGGGAAAAGTAAAATCAATGCAAACTAGGGGCTATAGTTAACAGCAACAGTGTAATATGCTTAAATTAATTGTTAACAAAGGCAATATACCAAAGCTGAATGTCTTAAGAGGGGGATACAAGGGAGGCATATGGAATTCTTTGCATTGGTGTGGTTGTCTGACTATTTTATTGTATTTTATTTTTTCTTTTGTTGCTTTTTAGTTGTCATTTCCTTTTCTCTTTTTCTTTTTACTTTTTTTGCCTCTTCCTCTTTCTTTGGGGAAGAAATGAAAATGTCCTTATATAGATGGTGGTGAATGCATTACTATGTGATTATACAGGGAACCACTGATTGTTTACTTAGGATGGAATGTATGGTGGGTGAATAAAACTGTCTAAAAAATAAACAGAGGGATACAAGTGCTGAAGAAAATGTGGAGAAAGGGATGTAACTAATCACTGTTGGTGGGGAAGTTGACTAGTGCAGCCCACCTGAAGGGCAATGCAGTGGTTCCACAGGAAGCTAAGCATGAAGTTGCCATATCTTCCTGCAACTCAGTTACTGGGTATATACTTGGAAAAACTGAAATAGGGCCAAGAATGGACATTCGCACAGTGGGTTTATGATGTCAGTATTCACGATTTGCACTGGATTGAGATGGCCTAAGGGTAAGTCAACTGATGACTGGAATGGCAAACTGTGGTATATACATACAATGGAATACTGAACGGCTACAAGGAGTGAAGTTGTGAGGTGAATGGACATTGAAGACAGTATGTTGAGTGAAATAAACCAGAAATGAAAAGAAAAACATTATATGCCTCATTAATATGGACTAACTATAATGTGCCAACTCTGAGAATTGAGTCTGAGAGAATAGGTTATCAAGGGAAGGTTTATTGTAAAGGTTCCCAGTTTGTACGCTCTTACAGCAGTTATATCTATTCCAGAGTTGTAATGGTTATTTATATATTCTGAGATGCTCAGCTCTTTGGGTATAACCTGGTCTGTCCCTAGAACTTCACGAATCTGTGTGACACCTGAGAATCAGAGCCAGAGTGCAGCAGCTATGAATGCCAGCATTACCTCATAGAGTCAATGTTAAGGAGTCTGAAAAAAAGAGCTCAGACTTCAATTAGAGATAGAACCAAATGGACATGGTTAGACCTTAGGTAAATCAGACTAAAGGGTAAAGGACGATATTGATGGTCTTTTTAAAACATCAACTTCAATGTGAGACCAAAGGAAGAGATGTTTATTAAGTGCAAGATATGCATTTTTTTGTAACACACTATACACTTTAACTTGTATGGTCAGTTCATTCAAACAACATAATTACATGGAACGCTGAATAGCGAGTGAAGTCTGGTTGGTTTGTACAGGTTAGTGTGAAGCCCAATACATGCCAGAGTACTTTGGACAGAGAATAAAAACATATTTGCAAACCCTCCTTGAGGGACTGGGGGAGAATGTGGAAATATTAAATTTTCCCACCTGGGGAATTAATAATATTCTCACAAGCATTGGGGACTACCAATTTAGAAGACTGAGCCCTCAGTCTTAGGACTTGCCCTTATGAAGTTTGTTACTGCAAAGGAGAGGCTAAACCTACTTATATTTGTGCCTAAGAGTCACCCCCAGAGAACCTCTTTTGTTGCTCAGGTGTGGCCTAACCCCACTTGGCAGGCAAACTGGCTGTCCTCCCCCCCCACATGGGGTATGACTCCTAGGCACATAAATCTCCCTGGAAACGTGGGACATGACTCCTGGGGATGAGCTTGGCTTGGGCCTGGCATCATGGGACTGAGAAAGCCTTCTTGGACCGAAATGGGGAAGAGAAATGAAACAAAGTTTCTGTGGCTGAGAGATCTCAAATAGAGTCAAGAGGTCATCATGTAGGTTTTCCTATGCATTATATAGATATCCCTTTTTAGTTTTTAGTGTACTACAATAGCTGGAAGGAAATACCTGAAATTGTCAAACTGCAACCCAGTAGCCTTTATTCTTGAAGATTACTGAATAACTATATAGCTTATACTGTGTGACCGTTTGATGTGAAAACTCGGTGGCTCCCACTCTCTTTGTACTGACAGATGAATAGAAAAATGAGGGCAAAAAGTAAATGAATAATAGGGAGGCAAGGTAGATAACGGCATGTTTTGGGTGTTCTTTTTTACTTTAACTTTTATTATTATTCTTTTGTGTGTGTGGTAATGAAAATGTTCAAAAATTAATTGTGGTGATGAATGCACAACTATATAGTGATGTGATGAACTGACTGTACACCATGGGTGATTGTATGGTATGTGAATATATCTCAGTAAAACTGAATTAAAAAAAAAATGTGTGCATAAGTTTTGTAAGACCTTATGTGTCTAAAAATATCACAATCCAACCCTCACAAATGGCTGCATTTTCCTGAGTAAAGAATTTTACGTGAAAATTTCCCCCAGAAGTTTGATGATATTCTATTATGTTAATCACTCACCATTGGATGAAAACTCTGATTCCACTCTGATTTTTATTCCTTTGTAGGACACCATTTTTCTCATGCCCAGGGAAATTTTTAGTATGTTTCTTTACCCCTATTATCTTGAAATTTCATAAGGTGTGTCTAGGTGGAGGGTTTTCTTTCAATCATACTTTTCAGCCCTCAGTAAACCCCTTCTATTTTCTATTTAAGAATAATTTTTTCTGCTTTTCTTGGGCTATCTTTCCTTTATGTGGCAGGCTTTCCTCAACTGTTCAGTGGTGCTTAACTGTCCTCTGATATTTAAGATTGAGGCTTTAAAAAAAGCATTGAAACTCTGTACGTGATGTAAGACTGTTAGAGTTTTGCTTCAAGGTGATCACATACGGAGGCAACACACGCTGAAAACCTCTAAATGCCAAAACAGAGATCTTTTTTCTAGGACTTATCAATGTTAAGAACCCCTTCCAACTTCTCTACCTAGGAGCCAGACAACTGGATTTAAGTCGGTGTTCTGGTTTGAAACTGTTATGGACCCTAGAAGAGCCGTGATCTTTTCACCCAATCATGTTGGGTGGAACCTTCTGATTGTGTTTTTCCATGGAGATGTGACTCCACCCATTCCAGGTGGGTTTGATTAGTACACTGGAATAAATCCCTTTTATAAAAGCCAATTCATTTCTGGTATTTTGAATAATGGAAGCTTCAACAAACCAGAACAGTGTGTAGTATCCATCTATTTAAGATATAGACCTTCAAGCATCTCCTACAATCTACATATTTTCCTTTCATCCCCCACTTTGCTGGGACTCCCTGTCAGGGTTACTACAGGTGATTCAGAATCAGCATATATCCTAGTACCAGAGTTGGGCAACACTGAAAATAAATGCTTTCCTTAGAACATAAGGTGAAAATTTGAAACTGTTTACACTGGGTAGTATTAGGAAGACTACAATAAGCTACCTTACAAATAGATCATTTGACTTTGAATTCTAATTCCAATTTATAATGGTTTATATACATAAAAGCAGTCTTATTATAAACAACGAATTTATACACTTTTATCTCCCAAGCTGTTGATTACTTATAATCATACCTCAGGATACATACCTATATACTTTTTAACTAACCAGAACATTTTAACCAGCCAAAAGAGTCCATTCCCCAAACCATTCTGAATAAGAGTACAATGAAATTTAAATGAAAACAGGATGATTTTATCTAGTTCATGGCTGTACACATGCAACAAATATTTGTCAGGTACTATGCTGGGTTTTGGGGGAAAAAGGTGGAAAGATACAACACATACCACCAAGAAGCTACAGCCTAAGTGGGGAAAAAACAGCACCTCCTCTCCACCCCCTCAAAATACTATAGGTAATATAATTCATATAATGAAATGGAATGTGTTTTAATTTTTCAAAGGGTGGAGACAGATTCAGGCAATACTTCATTAAGGCTCAGCTTTTAGCCCAAGACATGAAGGATGAGTAGTAGTTTGCCAGATGAACTTTAAGAGGGATTTGAGAAATAAAATAGAAGACGGCGGGATAGAGAGGAGTGGAAGTTAGTTAGCCTCCCTGGAACAACTAATAAACAGCAAGGAACAACTGGTAAATAATCTGGAATAACTGCTGGGGGACAACCATGACTGTCCACACATCATATACCAACCTGGACTGGGAGGAATGCCTGAGATCGCAACATAAAATCTGTAAGTAAAAACTGGGGAAACACGCTGGAAGCCCCCTCCCCAAACAGCAGGCCGAAAAACAAGGCCTCGCCATGGTAGACGGCAGCACTCTCTGAACAAGCAAATATACCTGAGTCCAGCTCCAACTGGAGTTTTGATTAACAAATGTGGACAGCTCAATACAGACTACAAATCCCCAACAAGCACACAGGGGCTTCTGGTGACGACTGACCTTAGAGAGCCAGAGGAAATCTGTCCTGGGAGGGGGAGCCCAGAGGACCAGGTTCTATCTCCAGCCAATGGGTAAAGCTGGGGGGACCATGGGCTGGCCCTGAGAGGGGAATTTCTGAACATTTTTTTCTCTCAACCTGAGCAGCTCAGTGGAGAAAGCCTCAGCCATTTTCAGTTCATAGCACTCCAACAAAGACAAGGGTGGTGTGCCAGTTTGAATGTATTATGTTCCCCAGAAAAACCCATATTCTTTGACGCAATCTTGTGGGGCAGATGTTTTAGTGCTGATCGGAATTCTTTGAGTGTTTCCATCGAGATGTGCCCCCGCCCATTCAGCATGGACCTTGATTACTGGAGCAGTATATAAGCTCAGACAGAAGAAGCCAGCTTGCTACAGCCAAGAGGGACACTTTGAGGAAAGCACAGGAGCTGCAGATGAGAGACAGTTTGAAAATGGCCATTAAAAGCAGACTCTTGCTCCAGAGAAGCTAAGAGAGGACAAAGGCCCCAAGAGCAACTAAGAGTGACATTTTTGAGGAACTACAGTCTAGAGAGGAATGTCCTGGGAGAAACCCATTTTGAAACCAGAACTTTGGAGCAGACGCCAGCCACATGCCTTCCCAGCTAACAGAAGTTTTCCAGACACCACTGGCCAGCCTCCAGTGAAGGTACCCGATTGCTGATTTGTTACCTTGGACACTTTATGGTCTTAAGACTGTAACTGTGTAACCAAATAAATTCCCTTTTATAAAAGCCAATCCATCTCTGGTGTTCTGCATTCCAGCAGCATTAACAAACTAGAACAGGTGGAGACAGCAGAGTCAGAGAGACAAAGAAACTATTTAAATGCAGAAGATAAATCCCTAGGGGGTGTATCTTCCCTAAGAGAAAGGAGGTGGGCTACTACCAACCTTCCATTCAGAACCAGATCCTAGAGCCTGGGAGAAAACAGCCAAAACAGAAACTAAGGGGGCCACACCTCCTTACACCAGTCAGGAGCTACAGGCTGACAGGCAGCACCTGCTGGGCAGGTTAGGAAAAGCACAAAGGCTTGAGGCCTCCCAGGGTGTACCAATCTTCTAAGACACACACCCTCATACCTGATACTGAATTTACCCCTTCTGGGACCTGAGCCAGTTCTGGTCTGGAAAAACCTGATTGGGGTAACCAAGGAAACCAGATGCCTAGACAACAGAAAACTACAACCGACACTAAGAAAAATGAAGTTATGGCCCAGTCAAAGAACAAACTTACATTTCAACTTACTTACAGGAATTGAAACAACTAATGCTAAATCAGTTTTAAAAGTTTAGGGAAGATATGGCAACAGAGATAAAGGCTATAAAGAAAACATTGGGCATACATAAGGCAGAAATTGAAAGTTCAAGAAAACTGGCAGAATCTATGGAAATGAAAGGCACCAACACAAGAGATGAAAGACACAATGGAGACATACAACAGATCTCAAGAGGCAGAAGAAAATACTCAGGAACTGGAGAACAAGGCAACTGAAATCCTACACACAAAAGGATAGGGAAAAGAATGGAAAAATATGAGCAACGTCTCAGGGAACTGAAAGACAACATGAAGCACATGAGCATATGTGTCATGGGTGTCCCAGAAAGAGAAGAGAAGGGAAAAGGGGCAGACGCAATAATAGAGGAAATAATCAATGAAAATTTCCCATCCCTTACGATAGACATAAAATTACAGATCCAAGAAGCACAGCATACCCCAAACAGAATACATCTGAATAGGCCTATGCCAAGACACTTAATAATCAGATTATCAAACATCAAAGACAAAGAGAGAATCCTGAAAGCAGCAAGAGAAAAGCAATCCATCACATACAAAGGAAGTTTGATAAGACTATGTGCAGATTTCTCAGTAGAAACCATGGAGGCAAGAAGTAAGTGGTGTGATATATTTAAGATACTGAAAGAGAAAAACCGCCAACCAAGAATACTATATCCAGCAAAACCATCCTTCAAATATGAGGGAGAGTTTAAAATATTCTCTGACAAACAGGCAATGACAGAGTTTGTGAACAAAATACCTGCTCTACAGGAAATACTAAAGAGAGCACTACAGACAGAGAAAGACAGGAGTGAAATGTTTGGAACACAATTTTGGGTGATGGTAGCACAGCAATGTAAGTACACTGAACAAAGATGACTGTGAGTATGGTTGAAAGAAGGTTAGGAGCATGTGGGATACCAGAAGGAAAGAGGAAAGAGAAATACTGGGACTGTATAACTCAGTGAAACCTGAATGCTCAAAAACTGTGACAAAATGCACAAATATGTCTTTACATGAGCGAGAACAAATGAACATTAACCTTTCAAGGTGTTAGAAGTAGGGTAGTATCGGGGAAAAATACAGTCAATGCAAACTAGAGACTACAGTTAATAGAAACACTGTATGAAACAAAGGCAATATACCAAAGCTAAATGCATATAAGAGGGGGACATAAAGGAGGGGTAGAGAGCCTCCCCCTCCCCAGCCCCAGGGATCTAGGGGAAGGTGCAGATGTGTTGGACATCCTCACCTGGACTGGTGTTGATGTTGTCACAAACATTGGGACTGGCGGTTTGATGTGCTGAGCCCTCAAGCATGGGACTTGCCCTTATGAAGCTCATTACCACAAAGGAGAGTCTAAAGTTGTATGCAATGGTGCCTAAGAGTCTCCCCCTGAGTACCTCTTTGTTGCTCAGATTTGGCACTCTCTCTCTCTAACTGAGCCATCTCGACAGGTGAACTCGCTGCCCTCCCCACTACGTGGGACCCGACTCCCAGGGTAGTAAATCTCCCTGGCAACGCAGAGTATGACTCCCGGGGATGAATGTGGACCCGGCATCGTGGGACTGAGAGTATCTTCTTGACCAAAAGGGTGATGCAAAATGAGACGAAATAGTTTCAGTGGCTGAGAGATTCCAAATGGAGTTGAGAGGTCACTCTGGTGGACATTCTTATGCATTATATAGATAACACCTCTTAGGCTTTAATGTATTGGAATAGCTAGAAGTAAATACCTGAAACTACCAAACTCCAACCCAGCAGTCTGGACTCCTGAAGACAATTATATAATAATGTAGATTACAAGGGGTGACAGTGTGATTGTGAAGACCTTGTGGATCACACCCCCTTTAGCTAGTGTATAGATGAGTGGAGGAATGAGGATAAAAACTAAAGGACAAATAGGGTGGGATGGGGGATGATTTGGGTGTTCTTTTTTCACTTTTATTTTTTATTCTTGTTCTGGTTCTTTCTGATGCAAGGAAAATGTTCAGAGATAGATTGTGGTGATGAACGCATAACTGTTATCATATTGTGGACAGTGGATTGTGTATCATGGATGATTGTATGGTGTGTGAATGTATTTCAGTAAAACTGAATTTAATAAAAAAAAAAAAAAGGAGGGGTATAGGACTCAGCACTGGTGATGCTGTCTCTTTATTTTACTTTAGTTTAATGCTATCTTTCCTTTTGTTGCTCCTAGCTCTCATTTCTCTCTCTCTCTCTTTTTCTTTTGTCTCTCTGCCTTCTTTGTGGAAGAAATGGAGATGTCCTCACATATAGTGGTGACGGTGGTAAATACATAAATGTATGACCATACAGGGAGGCACAGATTGTTTACTTAGAATGGAACATAAGGAAATGACTGAAACTGTGGTACCATAACTCATAATAACTTTGGAAATTTCCTATATATCTACTAGTTAAATCATACTTTAAAAGATATTATCTTTTTGTATATGTTATATTTCATAATAAGGAAATAAGTGAAACTGTGGAACTATAACCTATAATATTCTTTGAAATTTGCTAACTACTTGTTAAATTGCACTTGGAAAGTTATCACTTTTATGTATATGTTATATTCTACCATAAAAATATTAAGAAAACAAACTCACATCTTTTGCAAAATACTGTTTCAAACAGACTCTTTTGAAAATTGTTGACGGCTGTTGTAGCTATTTTCTTTGATTTCTTTTCTTTTGCACTAGTTTTTAGGACCCTTTTGGAAATAGTATGTGAATACTGCATTTTGCAGCATGAATTATGGAAAAATGGCCTTCAGTTCTTAACAAATGCACTTCATGAAAATGGTGACTGAACAGTTTTTCTTAAGTCCCCTAAAAGACGGCTCTGCTTCAACAGATACTTGCCAGTTTTAAATCTATCCATGACTTTTCACCCCACCTTGCTCCCACATACCATCAAACATCAGCTGTCTTGTTTCATCTTACTTCAGGTTCTATGTGTGTAGCAAGCAATTTTTGTGTAAAAAAATTTGTTTTAATAAATATATTTAACAAGCTTAACTTGCTGTAAAGCTACTTGTGTTCTCTTCGTTTATCTGCAAAAATTTGCCCTGATTATATAGTATAAGAATAGTTGTAGACCAAAATGACCATTCATGATTCAATTATACTGCCTTAGTAGAAAAGCAATCAGCAAGGAAAACCAATTACTAGTCATTAGCTAATTTAACCTTTTCAAAAACTCTTGTCAGTTTGTTGTACACTGAACTAGTGGCTTAGTAAAATAAAGGAGAGGTCTCATCTGAAGGCAGGCTTCATTAAGAATTGGGCCAAATGTATTCTAAATATTAGGAACTTACATCTACTTTTTTAAAAAGTTAAGGTCACAAGAAACCATTTCATAGCTTCTAATTTATAGCAGGCTGAGAGTTGCTGAAGGTGAGGATAAGGATGCAGAGTTGAACTTTTTTTTTTTCTTAAGAAACAGTAATTTTACTTTCAGGGAAATCTGGCTAGCACTTTAATCTTCAGAAAGCTGAACATTTGTTTCTGGAGCACAATGCTTTTGCTGAGTTGCAAAGGCACAATGAGAGTAACTGGAAGCAGGTTTGAAAAGGAAACATGATTTAGGAATGAGTAAAATGATACCGTTATACTTGAATTTCAGCTCTTCCGTCTGGTAATGCATAGCTCTAAAGTATGAGACTGTTCTGTCATCAGGCTTTTGTTGTTTTTTGCCAACCCAGTCTGTCTGGAACACTGAGTCTGCTCTCTAATGAAAATAAAGTCAGAAATCTGATAACCTAAAATAATGTAGAGATGAGTTAAAAATGTGAAGTCAGGAGTTAAAGTGATGATTATTAAGTCAAAACAAGCTCCTTACATCAAGCTTGTTTATCATTTTCCTCAAGTGTGACTTAATTTGGGAAAGCCTCGTCTTTTGGGGCTGTCTTCCTTTCCTAAATCTTCTTGTAACAGCTTTATTGAGATATAGTTCCCTACCATACAAGTCACCATTTAAAGTACAAGTCAATGGTTTATGATATAGTCATAGAGTTGTACCACCACCACAATTTTGAAACATTTTCATCACCCCAAAAAGAAACCCCACACAGGATCAGTGTTGATTGGATTGTAATTCTTTGAGTGTTTCTTTGGAATGTACCCCACCCAGCTGTGGGTGATGACTGATTGGATAATTTCCATGGAGATGTTGCTCCGCCCATTCGGGGGTGAGCCTAAGTTGATCAGTGGAGTCATATAAATGAGCTGACAGGCAGAGGGAACTCAATGCAGCTGTGAGTGATGTTTTGAAGAGGAGCTACAGCTAAGAGGGACACTGTAGAAAGCACAGGAGCTGCAGATGAGAGAAAGTTTGAAGACGGCTGTTGAAAGCAGACTCTTGCTCCAGAGAAGCTGAGAGACGACAAATACCCCAGGTGCAACTAAGAGTGACATTTTTGAGAAACTGCAGCCTAGAGAGGAATGTCCTGGGAGAAAACCATTTTGAAACCAGAACTTGGAGCAGACGCCAGCCACGTGCCTTCCCAGCTAACAGAGGTTTTCCAGACACCACTGGCCATCCTCCAGTGAAGGTACCCTATTGTTGATGTGTTACGTTGGACACTTTATGGCCTTAAGACTGTAACTGTGTAACCAAATAAACCCCTTTTATAAAAGCCAATCCATCTCTGGTGTTTTGCATTCTGGCAGAATTAGCAAACTAGAACAGAGGGTCAGACACCTAACAGGTTTCTCAATAAATCTTACTCTTAATAGTTTTTCCTCATGATCAATCACCCATGAGATATTACTACTTAAAGAGTATTTTGGCTAGTCTCCGGAATGAGTATTTAAATCTTTGCTTCCCCAGCCTGGAAGGTCCTGCTAAAAATGATCTAAAATAATTTGACAGATAATTGACACTGCTATTTTCAGGTGCCTCTAGCTTTACTAGCAGCTGGCATACCTTGGGCCAGGTGAGCTTCCAATTAAAAAAATTTTCCCTCCACTGAATTCCTGCTGTCTTTTTCAAGTATGTACCATATGAGTGAAGGTGATGTGGGTACACTGTAAAACTGCTAAATGGATTGAGTACAGAATTTTATTTACAGTACTGTAAGGACAGTACTCTGAGTACCATTACTACTTAGGGTTATCCAAATATGTATCAGTGTGAGCTAGTTAAGCTTGCAGTTACAGATTTCTGTGACATTCAGAAGTGTGTACTATTCAAGGTTCTCTGTAACAGAAGACAATATCCAGAGAACCAGCAAAATACTATGGGCTAATGGCAGAGGGCATCTATTTCAGTTTGTTAATGCTGCCGTTATTCAAAATACCAGAAATGGGTTAGGTTTTATAAAGGAACTTATTCAGTTACAAATGTACAGTTCTAAGGCCATAAAAGTGTCCAAACTAAGGCATCTACAAGAGGACACCTTCAGTGAAGGAATGTCAGTGGCGTCCAGAACACCTCTGTCAGCTAGGAAGGCATGTGGCCAGTGTCTGCTGGTCCTTTGCTCCTGAGTTGTGTTTCAAAACGACTTTCTCCAAAATGTTTCTTGGTTTCTGTCTTTGCTCCTCTCTCTCAGCTCCTGTGCATCTTGGCTTGTTTTCTCAGGACAATTCTCTCTAAGCATCTGCTAGTCTTCTCTTAGCTTCTCCAGGACAAATTCTTGGCTTCATCTCTTAGCTTAGCATTTCCAAACATCTCCAAGCATCAGCCTCTGTGTCAGCTCTTGAGCTCTCTTAAATTCTCCAGTGAACTAAGCAAGACCCACCCATTTAGGAGCCACACCTCCATGGAAATAATTTAATCGAAGGTCTCATCCACAGTTGGGTGAGTCACATCTCCATGGAAACACTCAATCAAAAGGTTCCACCCAACAAGATTGGGTTAAAAGATCATGGCTCTTCTGGGGCCCATAACAGTTTCAAACTGGCACAGGTTCATTGGAGGTTATTATACTTTGTTACTTCCTAATGATTGTTTCCTTAGCATTGTGGCTTATTTGTGTGGGCATGACAGCATCTTTCTGATTGTATGTGGCCTGTTTCCATGATGTATTGAGTAGTGCTGTTTGTTGTGAGCATCAATGCTTGTAACACCAACCTAATTTCTTTTTTTTTTTCCTGGATATATTTCCTCTCTTTTAATGACCTTGCCCCGTCCAATAAAAAAATGGTTGTCTCAAAAAAAAAAAAAAAAAAAAGATCCACAGCTCAGAAAGAAAATCAGGTTTAGAAGTAAAGATCTGGAAGTCATGAAAATATTGATGTAATTCATAGCCCTAGGGAGAATGAGAAGAGAAAGAGAATACAGAGGATTTCCTATTTTAAGATAGCCGAGTAAAGATTTTTAGGCCCACTCTCACTGCAAAATAAGAAGAAAAAAGAAAATTAAAACACTGCCACCATCAATCATACATGTGGAACTCCAAACCACAATGTATGAAGATGGAAAACAGTTGGAATAATAATAAATGCTGAAAAAAATGAATACGAAGATCAAACCTAAATGCCCAGCTGAAGGTGTAACAAAGAGACGCAAGCCCATTTGTCCTGCAAAACCCCCAGGGGTCAAGTAGAGGTGCTAAAAAAGAAGTAATAATTAGAAGTCTGTATAAAGGATAATTGAAATCCCAAAGTACATCTCCCACCCTGCATATCCCATCAGAAGACAGAAAGTTTGTTCTTTTCAGGACCTGAGCCAAGGGAGACACAAGGCACAAAGAAGGGAAAAGTGAGGTGCCTACTGAAAAATAAGAGGAAATTTTCCTTATAAATATATTCAAGCAAATAAGTGAAAAAGGAATGAATGAATTTAATATATCACCATTTTGCAATGAGGCTCAGTGGCTGCTAACAGCAAACCGAGAGAAATAACCAGATATATGCCACCAGATGGGAGAACACATAACACCTTATGGGGGGGAAAAAAACACCTTGCCAAAATAAATAAATAAATAAGGAAACCTGAAACTGTTAAGTCTCTAGATCTAACATCCACTTTACAGGAAATACAGAGAAAAACATTCAGCTACACAATAGGGAGGAAATCAGCAAAATCCAGGCTTTGGAAACTCGACATGTCAAATGGTTTCTCCCACAAATAAATCACACAGAAAACAAGGCAGCAAGAATAAGGAGGAAACTGTAGTTGAAAAAAATTTAAAACCCTACATGAAAAAATTGGCAAAATTAAACTATAATGTCTAAGATTTATCATTTAAGATGTAAACTTGCATAATAAGACTATAAGGAAAAACAAGAAAATAATCACCATATTAGTCAGGAGAGGAATTACCTCAAGGGAATGGCAGGGCTGAAATTTGGGCTTTTAAATTGGCTGGCAATGTTCTATTTCTTGAACTTGGGGTATTTACACAGATTTTCACCTTATAATAATTTATTCACCTATGAATCTGCTTTATGCCATCTACATCTGTGCTGTTTTACATTTAAAAAGGTTTTTAAAAAAACTATAACTAATATCCTCAAAGATCTGAGAAAATATTGTACTCAGGAAACAAGATGCTATAAATGAAAACAGAATAACAAGCTCTAAGAAATAAAAATACTACAGTCAAATTTAAAAATGCAACAAAACAAAAAAACCAAGAGAGATAATGAGAAAATAGAGAAGAAAATCAGAAGATCAAGCCAAGAAATCCAGCAGGTGACTATTAAAAGTGCAATAAAGAGTGAACAGAGACAAGGAGGGAGAAAATTATCAAAGACAATTTTTCAGAACTGAAGGACAGGAGTCTCCAGACTGAAAGGCAACCAAGTGTCCAGTACATTGAATGAAAAAAGACACATAGCAATAAAATTAAAGACAAGGTTAAGACACTAAGTTTTGAAAGAAAGAAAAAGGCAACTTACAAATGACTGAGAATAACATTATTATTATTACAGCAACAGAAGAAGCCAGAAGACAGTGGAACTATGCATTTACAGTTATGAGTGGAAAAAAAAAATTGAGTGAAAATCAACTTTATAATCAGCCAAATTATCATTGAAGAGTGAGGGTAAATAAGAACATTTTTAGTATATAAAGTATTAGAAGATTTATCATCCACATACACTTGCTATGGGCTTAATAGAAGATACCAAAGTGAGGAAGTAAACCAAATAAAAGGCAGGTATGGGATGGAACATAGCAGAGAGGCAAAAGTACTCCCAGGATTCCCAGGATTGTGAAGGCAAGCCCCAAGACAACATATGTGCAACAGATCTAAAGAGGAACAAGTCCAGGCTAGAGCAGAACTCCTGAAGAGCTCCAGGAAGGTATCTCTAGGAAAAATAACTAAAACTTATAACAGATTGACAGAGTGGAAAAGGGTATTGTGAGATATTTTACAAAGTCACCCAATCAAGGATGTGTGAAAATTTCAATATTCAAAGAAAACAGCAAATTTTATTTTTTAATGAGGTTATTTTTAAATTTTGTTGAAATGTAATCCCAGAAGTAATAGCTAAAAACAGCTAATAAGTAGCTGGCGCTTCTTCTAAGCTCTTCGCATGTATTAACTCATTTAACTCTAAGCACTGTTTTGAGGTATATTTTATATGGTTCATATGTTAATAATTTTTATACAATCACACAAATAAAAACAGCATTTGAAATTTTTGGTAGAATCATATTGAAAGGATGGAGTGAAGAGCTGTGAGAGAAATTCTTCTAGGAAGAAAATGCCTAAAATTAATGAATCAAGAGGCAGCAATGTTTTATTTAGAAACAGAGAGAAGAAATAGTCAAGAGGTTAAAAGCAGTTGTCTCTAAGTAGCAGGAAAGAGTGAACAGACAAGAAACTGTACCTTTTTTGATAAAACCCTTTTAATTTTAGAACTATCTGAATTTTTAAACAATTTGCAAGTAATACTCTGATAAATATTAAAAATTAAAAACAATATAGGCAGTAAGGACAAACCCTTGGCAACATCAACATCCATGGCAGTTTCCCAAGGATAGCAGTTCTACAGAATGTTAATAGATGGTATGTGAAAAAAGGGTTCCAATAATTAACTGGAGAGCTTCTTCACAGAAGAATTTCCTCAGGGCCTTTAAATGTTATGCATAGACTGTGACCTTTTAAAAGGAAGACATACTTTACAACCTAAAATATTAAACCACAAGAACTCCCCACTCCCTTCCCCTGGAACAGCAAAAAAAACTATTGCTTTAAAGTAGTAGTTCTCAAATGTAATGAAGTCCACAGACCAGTGCCACCTCTACAGCAAAGTAAGAAAAACAAAGACAATGTATTGAATTTTTAATTAAGTTAAACCTAATCAACATAAAGGACTATTCTGTATTTTGTGAACATATACTTCTTATATTCTTAAAGTTAAAATATCTTTTCTAGTAACTCAAAATGGATCAAAGACCTAAACATAGAGCTAATATCATAAACTTTTTAAAGAAAATGTAGGGAAATATCTTAAAGGTCTTGAGATAGGAGATGGTTTCCTAGACCTTACATTCAAAGAGCAAGCAATCAAAGAAGAAATAGATAAATGGGATCTCCTCAAAATTGAATACTTCCACACATCTAAGGACTGTCAGGAAAGTAAAAAGGCAGCCTAGGCAATGGGAGACAATAATTGGAAACCACATTATCAGATAAGGGTTTAATATCCAGAATATACAAAGAGATCCTACAACTCAACAAAGACAACCCAATTAAAAAATGGGCAAAAGACATGGACAGACATTTTTCCAAAGAGGAAATACAAATGGCTCAAAAAACATATGAAAAGGCTCGGCTTCACTAGCTATTAGGAAATGCAAATCAAAACCACAATGAGATACCATCTCACGTACTAGACTGGCCATTATCACAAAAAAAAAAAACAAAAAACAGACTACAAGTGCTGAAGAGGATGTGACAAATAGGTACACTTACTCACTGCTGGTGGGAACATAGAATGGTGCAGTTGCTCTGGAAGGCAGTTTGGCCTTCCTCAAGAAGCTAAGTATAGAATTGCCGTATGAACCAGCAATCCCATTACCAGGTTTACACTCAGAGGAACTGAAAGCAGTGATGCAAACAGACATTTGCACACCAATGTCTACAGCAGCATTATTCAAGATTGCCAAGAGACAGAAACAGTCCTAATGTCCATCAACAGAGGATTGGATAAACAAACTGCAATATATACATATGATAGAGTATTACGCAGCTGTAAGACAGAATAAAGTCATGATGCATGCAACAACGTGGATGAACTTGAGGACATTATGTTGAGCGAAATAAGACAGAAACGAAAGGACAAATACTGTATGACCTCACTAATATGAACTATCTATCATAAGCAAACTCTGAGAATTAAAGTTGAGAACACAGGTTTATCAGGAGACAGAAAGAGGGTAGAGATTGGGCATTTGATGCTGAAGGAATACAGAATGTTCAACAGGATGATTGTAAAGATCCAGAAATGGATAGCACAATACTAGGTGATGGTAACACAGTACTGTAAGTATAATGGACAAAGCTGAGTGTGCATATAATTGAAAGAGGAAGGTTTAGGGCATGTATGACACCAAAAGTTAAGATAGAAGATAAAAACTGGGACTGTATAATGGTGCAAACCCTAGAGTAGACGATGATGGTGATTAAATGTAGAACTATAAGAAAGTTTTTACTTGAGGGAGAACAATTGAATGTCACCATTGCAAGGGGTTAAAAATGGGATGGTATATGGAAAAAATACAATTAATGCAAACTAGGGTCTATGGTTAACAGTAACATTGTAACCTTCTCTCATTAATTGTAACAAAGGCAATAGATCAAAGCTAAATGTCAGTAAGAGGGGATATAAGGGAGGGGTAAGGGATTCTTTTTGTTGTTTCTCCTTTAATTTTTTTTTCTTTTTTTCTTTTCTCCTCTCCTTCTTTCCTTGTGGAAGAAATGGAAATATTCTCATATTTTGTGGTGGTAAATGCATAACTACGTGATCATACCAGGATAGTACACCTAGGATGATTGTATGGTGTGTGAATAAAACTATTTAAAAAATGAACAGAAGGATACAAGTGTTGGAGAAGATGTGGAGAGAGACATATCTATTCGCTGTTGGTAGGGAAGTAGACTGATGCAGCCTCTCTGGTGGGCAGTGTGGTGGTTTCACAGAAGGCTAACTATAGGGTTGCCACATGATACTGCAACCCTGTTATTAAGACAAAGACTTGGAAAAACCGACAACAGGGACACAAATAAGCATTTGCACACTGGTGTTTATAGAGGCACTATCTACAGTTTGCAATGGATGAAGGTGGCCTAAAAGTACATCAACTGATGAATGGAGGGTGAACTGTGATCATGTGGCATGCGACTGGATGGGTAAACCTTAAGGATGTTATCTTGAATGAAGTGGGCCAGAGGCAGGGGGACAAGTGAAGTACGGTCTCACTGGTGTGGACTAACTACAGTGAAAAAACTCTTAGAATTGAATTTGAGAGAATGGTTTATCAGGGGATAGAAGGTGGACAGAGATTGGGCAATCAATTAAGGCATACAGAATGTTCAAATGAGGCTCATTGTAAAGGTTCCTAGATTATGAGCTCTTAAAGCAGTCACATGTATTCCTGATTTTTAACTGTTATTTCTAAATTCTAAGATGCTAAACTCTTTGTATAAAACCTGGTAGTTCCCTGGAACATTGGGTATGTGTGTGACACCTGAGACGCAGAGTTAGAGTTCTGCAGCTCCAAAAGTCAGCATTACTCCATATAGCAACTGTTAAAGAAGCTGAAAAAAGAGATCAGACTTCAATTGGAGATATGAATGAAACAGACTTGCTTAGGACTAAAGTAAATCAGAATACAGGGTAAAGGATGATATTGACTGTATTTTAAAATTTCAACTTCTGTGTGAGACCACAGAAGAGATATTTGTTTAGTCCAAAATTTATATTTTCTGTAGCACACTATCTAATTTAACCTGTCTGGTCAGTGTATTTAAACAACCTAATTACATGAAACCTGGAATAGGTAATGAGATGTTATTATTCTGTACAGGTTAATGTAATACCTGGACACATTCCAGATTATTTTGGGCAGAAAATAGAAAAGTATTTGCAAAGTCTCCTTGAAGGACTGGGGAAAAAATGTGGAAATATTAAACTTCCTCACCTGGGGAATTCCTGATATTCTCTCAAGCATTAGGGACTTCCAATTTAATAAGCCAAGTCCTCAATCTTGAGGCTTGCCCTTATGAAACATTTCTGCAATGGTGAAGTTAGACATTTTAATTATGCACTTAATTATGTAATCAAATTATGTAATTATGTGATTAAATCATGCAAATTATGTAATTAAAATTACATTTTAATTATGTAATTATGCCTAAGAGTCACCCCCAGAGAGCCTCTTTTGTTGCTTAGAAGTGGTCTCTCTCTTTAAGCCAACACTGTAAATAAACTTACTACCCTCCCCCGCTATATGAGACATGACTCCCAGGGGTATAAGTCTCCCTGGCAATGTAGGACATGACTCCCAGGGATGAGCCTGGCCCTGGCATCATGGGACTGAGAATGCCTTCTTGACCAAAAGGGGGAAAAGAGATGGAACAAAATAAAGTTTCAGTGGCTAAGAGATTTCAAATAGAGTCAAGGGGTCATTATGGAGGTTACTCTCATGCAAGCTTCAACCAGATACTGCAAACTACCACAGTAGGCCAAGCTCCAATGAACAGTATTCCTGAAAACTCTAGTGACTGCTCGGGGCTCTGTCTAAGTCTCCATAAAAGTTTTTCTTAGTAAGTTTAGTTTTTCGGAAATTTAAGGCCTCCAAATTGACCCCACGTCGGATAAGCCCTGAAACCCAGAGGTACTAGTCTCTCCAAGAACATCAACCAATTTCATTCCTCTATCTCATGATAAACACCCCCTTCCAGCACAAAGAAGTTAAAATTGTCATTGCCCAGATAGCCCTAAGATTGAGAGAATGATCAAATGAAAGGGAGAAGGCATAACTGAGAAATTAGGATTTAACAAATGACTGTGATTACTGACTCATTATATATTCTTTTTAGTATCTAGTGTTTTAGAACAGCCAGAAGGAAATACCTGAAGTTGTTGAATTGTAATCCAGTAGTCCTGATTCTTGATAATGACTGCATAACTATACAGCAAAACAAAGTCAGTTGGCCATGTTTATGTGGAACTACTTCCAGATGTTTTGTTCTATTACACTGATCTATATATCTATCTTTGACAATACTACACTGTCTTAGTTAACCTACCTCTATCGTTAAGTCTTAATATTGGTACAGCACACTACTAATGGTCGGTGGGGATGGGAGGTAAGGGGTATGGGATGTTTGGGGTTTTCTTGTTTCTTTTTCTTTCTTTTTCTGGAGCAATGCAAATGTTTTGGGGATGATCATCGTGAGGAATGTACAACTGTGATGGTACTGTGAACCACTGACTGTATACTTTGAATGGATTGTATGGTGTGTGAATATATCTCAATAAAATTACATTTTTAAAAAAAAGAAGAAAAAAACCACTTTTCTTTAATGAAACGGTGATAAGTGGCAGTTTTAAAGTATTCTTACTTACCAAAATAAAAGGCTGGCAACCCTATGTCAGTACCCTTCCCCCACATCCCTCAAAAGTTAATGATTCATGAAATTCAACTCTGAGAATCTTTGGAAAACTCTCCTTTGAACAATGGGCAAAAGAATCCTCTAAGGAAAAGAAATCACAAGAGAAATAAATAAATAACCCAGAGAGAAAAAAACACTAAGAACAAGGAAAGACAAGTAAGAAAGGAGTAGTAAGTAGCAGGCTGGATGCAACTAATAGGTTAGGTAATAAAAACTATTTATTGAATTTAACAATTTGGAAGTCACCTATGACCATTAAGTTCAAATGCCAGAACACCTGGGGTTTAGAAATAAGAACTAACAGACTAAGTTTAGCTTAAATTCCTTCTAAAAGCTTGGCTACACAAGGAAGGCAAAAAGGGTTTTGGGGAGGGGAAAGAGATGAGCATTCTTACAAGTTACAGGTTAGAAGACTGGAGAAGTTGTTGACAACCTAAACAAAAATATTCATATACTAACAATCCTACTCTCCTACTTCCATACACTGGAGATTAAGTCTGAATTTTCCGCATTAAATAAATATTTAAAAGCACAAATAATTTTCTAGGAAATAAGGATCTAACTCCATCTAAGCAAATGGAATTTGCATTTTAAGTACTTGTTCCGGTTTGGTAATGCTGCCGGAAAGCAAAATACCAGCAATGGATTGGCTTTTATAAAGGGAATTTATTTGGTTACAAAGTTACAGTCTTAAGGCCATAAAGTGTCCAAGGTAAGGCATCAACAATAGGGTACCTTCACTAGAGAAAGGCCACTGGCATCCGGAAAACCTCTCTTAGCTGGGAAGGCACGTTGCTGCCATCTGCTTGCTCCCAGGTTGCATTTCAAAATGGCATTCTCCAAAATGTCCATCTTAGCTGCAGCTCTGAGATCCTTCTATTTGTGAGCTTTTATAAGACTCCAGTGAACTAATCAAGGCCCACACTGAATGGGCAGGGCCACACCTCCAAGGAAACATTCAATCAGAGGTCACAACCTAACCAAAGGTGTCACTCACAGTTGGGTGGGTCAGATCTCCATGGAAACAACCTAATCCGAATATCCCAGGAGACTGGATTAAAAGAGCATTGCTTTTTCTTGGGGGACTGTGCCAGTTTGAATGTATGGTGTCCCCCAAATGCCATTATCTTTGATGTAATCTTGTGTGGGCAGATGTTATCAGTTTTGATTATAGTTCTTTGAGTGTTTCTTTGGAGATGCACCCCACCCAGCTATGGGTGATGACTCTGATTGGATATTTCCATGGAGGCATGGCCCCACCCATTTAGGGTGGGCCTTGATCAGTGGAGCCATATAAATGAGCTGACAAGCAGAAGGAACTCAGTGCAGCTTTGAGTGATGTTTTGAAGAGGAGCTACAGCTGAGAGAGACACTTTGAAGAAAGCACAGGAGCTGCGGATGAGAGACAGTTTGAAGACAGCTGTTGAAAGCAGACTCTGGCTCTGGAGAAGCTGAGAGAGGACAAATATCCCAAGTGCAACTAAGAAGTGACATTTTTGAGGAACTGCAGCCTAGAGAGGAATGTCCTGGGAGGAAGCCATTTTGAAACCAGAACTGTGGAGCAGACGCCAGCCACGTGCCTTCCCAGCTAACAGAACTTTTCCAGACACCACTGGCCATCCTCCAGTGAAGGTACCCGATTGCTGATGTGTTACTTTGGACACTTTATGGCCTTGAGAGTGTAACTGTGCAACCAAATAAACCCCCTTTTATAAAAGCTAATCCATTTCCAGTGTTTTGCATTCCAGCAGCATTAGCAAACTAGAACAGGGACATAATATACCCAAACTGGCACAGTACTTGATAAATTATCTCTTGAATAAACTAATGTAAGCCTATATGAAACATATACTGGTAACTAAATCCTCTATCAAGCAAATTTAATAGCTATCCTAAGAATACACATATTCTACTACACACAGCTCCAAATTTATTAATGTGTTTAAATCTAGAATTAAAAAACCAAATACTCTTCAAAAATTGTACTTAATTTCACCTCACTTGAAGACAGAAACTAAAAGCTGAGATAATTTCTCTAACCCCATCTCAGTTTAGCCTGAGCCCTCCAGAAGTAAAAATAGCTCAACATCCTCACAGGTCAGATAGTGACAGAGGTGTCTGGTTTCAGTGAGAATGGCTTTGGTACTCTTCATGAAATTAAAGGAAATAATTAAAAATTTCTTAAAATTTAGGATAAATTATTATCGGTTGTACAGAACATTTTTGTATGCTTGGATTTTTGCAACACTAATATTTTTGTGGTCACAAAAAGATTTCTATAAAATATATAAAAATATCAATCAACTTTAAAAAAATTTTAAATGGCACTATTAAATAGTACACTATCAACTGTTTTCAGAATGGCAAAAAAAAATCAAATATTTAGACATGATATGAGACTTCAAGATATAGTGGATTAAAAAGAACAGGACAATTGGTTAAATTTTTTCATCACCATATCCACAACCATCTAAATTATCTGTGCAAATGGAAAAGAGAATGTCTTCAGAATGATATTTTTATATCAGCTAATACTATTAGTCTACATTCCTTGAGAATGTATTGACTATAAGATGATTAGTTATCTTGCATATCCACTGGATAGCAGAGAAAGGTAACTAAACATTTAAAACATCAAACCCAACAAGGTCAATATTATACATAAAAACCATAGATAACTGCAAGTATTTATATTCATGTTCAAGTCCAGAATTGATAAAAGTTAATTATACAATGTAAATGAGATTCCCCTAACATTTCAGGCAAGAACGAACTGCTGGAACATCAAAGTTTTCATTATACTCCTGCAGACTGTGGTCCTAAAGCCAGTGAGGAAGAAATAATAGAGCTGAAATGTCCTTGATGGAAGCCACTAACTCTGTCCTATAGTTAAGAAGTCCCAAATACCTAAAAGAAAAGTATGAATTGGATCTTGAGTAGTTGTTGATGGTTTGAAGGCTATATGTACCCCAGAAAAGATCATGTCTTCTTAATGCATTCCTGTGGGTGCAGACCTATTGTAGATGGGACATTTTGATTACATTATTTCAATTCAGATATGGCCCACCTCATTTAAGGTGGGTCTCAGTTGTCTTAGTGGAGTCCTTTATAAGAGGGTAAGACAGAAAAAAGCACCAGAGACGCTTATAGAGAAGGCCCACAGAAGCTAAGAGAGGCAGAAGCTAAAAGAGAAAGGACACACTGAAAACAGAGAGGAAGCCACTTAAGCCATAACCTGAAAGCAATGAAACCCCAAAGTGAAGGACCAGCAGACACCAGCCATGTGCCTGCCATATGACAGAGGAGTCCCGGATGCTGGCAGCCTGTCTTCAGATTCCAGGTATCATCCTGTTGATGCTTAGTTGGACATTTCCATGGCCTAAGAACTGTAAACTGTAAGTTAATAAATCCCCATGGTAAAAGCCAACCCATTTCTGGTATACTGCATTTCATCAGTTTTAGCAAACCAAAACACTAGTAGAGTAGTAGAGCAGATGGATCAGGAAGCTTGAAAACACCTTCACCTTAGTAGACTGTGTTTAACTTTCTCAAGAGCATTCACATCTCATTTTCTTCTAATAACAATGCTATAAGATAGAAAGGGGCAATTGTTATTCCTTTTAACAAATAAGAAATCTATAACTCAGAAGTAAAGTCACTTCCTTGAAGGTCTCAAGAAAGCCAGTGAATGCTAGGTCTTGACTCTAATGTGATAAACTCTACTAGGTCACACTTTCTCAGACTTAGACTAAGTTATTCTAGATATTTGTTATTCAAGAATATTTTCAGACTTAACAAGTGGTAAAATCAGTTCTTTCATTTCTATCAAGTCTCCTGTCTCTAGTATATTTAGCCACAAGGCTTTTATAGGTTTAATTGAAGTCATCCACCAGGGATGAGACTGTGCATTTCTAGAGATGGTTTAACTTGGTTAAGTTTCCTGAGATACTAACAGGAGGCTGACCCTGATTTTTGGCACATACAGAGAAAAATATGTCTCTAACATATTTTTCAAATGTCTGAATTTAAGAGTCTTATATGAATAATTTAAAAAGGTCTTTATAAATAGTTCAAACACCAACAAAACTGGGACAAGACAATTCATTAGGCTGAAAATGCCGTATTTGAATCAAGTATCAGATGTGAGTTTTATCATCCTATAGGAGAATGACACTTTTTGCATCCCAAGAGCCAACCATACAGGCCTCCTTTCAGTTCTTCAAAAACCAAGGTCCTTATGCAGGATATGACTTCCAGGGATGAATCTGGACCCAGCACTGTGGGATTGAGAACGTCTTCTTGATCAAAAGTGGAATGCAGAACGAAATGAAAAAAAGCTTCAGTGGCTTAGAGATTTCAAATGGAGTCAAGAGGTCACTCTGGTGGACATTCTTACACACTATATAGATAACACTTTTTAGGTTTTAATGTATTGGAATAGCTAGAAATAAATACCTGAAACTACCAAACTCCAACCCAGTAGCCTTGACTCTTGAAGATAATTGTGTAACAATGTAGATTACAAGGGATGACAGTGTGATTGTGAATACCTTCTGGATCACATTCCCTTTATCCAGTGTATGGATGGATGAGTAGAAAAATGGGGACAAAAACTAAATGAAAAATACGGTGGGATGGGGGGGTGATTTGGGTGTTCTTTTTTATTTTTTATTCTTATTCTTTGTCATATAAGGAAAATGTTCAAAAATAAATTGGGGTGATGAATGCACAACTATGTGATGGTACTGTGAACACCTGATTTTACATCATGGATGACTGTATGGTATGTGAATATCTCTCAATAAAACTGAATTTAAAAAAAGAAAAGAAAACCAAGGTCCTTGACTCCCAAGGATGTAAATATCCCTGGCAACACAGGATATGACTCCCGAGGATGAATCTGGACCCGACATAGTGGGAATGAGAACATCTTCTTGACCAAAAGGGGGATGTGAAATGAAACAAAATAAAGTTTCAGTGGCTGAAAGATTCCAAACAGAGTCAAGAGGTCACTCCAGTGGGCATTCTTACGTACTATATAGATAACCCTTTTTAGGTTTGAAGGTATTGGAATAGCTAGAAGTAACCTGAAACTATCAAACTGCAACCCAGTAGCCTTGACTCTTGAAGATGACTGTATAACAATTTGACAGTGTGATTGTGAAAGCCTTGTGGATCACACTCCCTTTATCCAGTGTATGGATGGATGAGTAGAAAAATGGAGACAAAAACTAAATGAAAAATGGGGGGGGGTGATTTGGGTGTTCTTTTTTACTTTTATTTTTTAATTCTTATTTTTACTTCTTCTGGTATAAGGAAAATGTTCAAAAAATAGATTGGGGTGATGAATGCACAACTATATGATGGTACTGTGAACAGATGATTGTACAGCACAGATGACTGTATGATATGTGAATATATCTCAATAAAACTAAATTAAAAAAAAAAAAAAAAAAGGTCTTTACCACCCAAGGCACTCACATATATTGTTCATTTTTTGCACAGCTGATCCTTTTAAGTAATTCTATCAAAATGTTGTCTCCTAACCCTATGTACCCTCCCATATTTTCTGTCAAAGAACTCCATATTTAAAGCGCTTATAATCTTTAATTATATTTCATTTTTCCCAATTCTTTAGTTTGAAATTTTTCAAATACAAAAAATCAAAATATACAATAAATTCCAGTATACTCTTCACATAGATTCACCAATTAATATTTGACATTTGTTTTCTCCCTGCCCTTTTCTCTGCACACACAAAGATACATTTTTTGCTGATCCATGTGAAAAGTGCAGACATCATGATACTTCACCAGTAAATATCAGCACATCTCCCCTCAAAACAATGACCTTTCTCCTATATATGCCATTATTACAACCAGCAAATTTAACATTGATTCATATCACCTTATGTCCACATTCAATTTCCTTCACTTGACAAAAAAAATATCCTGTACGGCTTTTTACAAAATCTAGGATCCAATCAAGTTTCACCCACTGCATTTGACTGTCTTCTCTTCTGCCTCCTTTAATCTCAACAGCACCCCTACTTTTAAAAAAAAAAAACATGTTTTTAAGTCTTGGTAGCAAGTTCCACGTTTTGGATTTGTGTTACTGTCTAACAGTAAAACAGCTTTAGCAAAAACATTACACAGGTAATGCTATATGTTTACCTGTTTCTTGTCCCTCTCTCTCCCCTAGTGTACTGCGTAACTCCATAAGGACAGTGATAATGTCTTTGTGGTTCAACAGTGTACCTCTAGCACCTGAAACTACATCCCACATAGAAGGCCTTCAATAAATACCTGTTTAACAAATAAGGAAAGGAATTTCCCATAACATATATTCCAAAGTAGAGTACTTTCTTCAAATGGGCATCCAACAGATATTTGTTGATGCTAACTCATGATAAAGAGGTAATGTCATTAGGATCCAAAACTGTATTATGAGAATGCTTTCAAATTTAGCACAGAAGTATTTTTTAGTGCTAGGTAAATTTTCTTGACCACAGTTGCATAAACTTCCCTTCTATTACGAACTGTTATCAAAAAGTCCTCAGACTGATAGTCAATAGAGGGGTTTTGGTACACATAAAAGAACCTTAAACTAATTAACTGGATAGTGACAACAGGAGGAAACAATACTGTCTCTTCTCAGTAAATATTGGTTTAATTTTATTTCTGTGTTTAAGGCATCTTAATATTATAAAGATGTAATTCTTAAAACAAACAAACAAACAAACAAAAAATCCCCACACATCTCATGGAGTAGGAGAGTGGTATATATGCTAGACACTCCACAAGAGATCCCACAATCTCAAGAATCTCACAATCATCTCCTTCCCTTTATTTTAAATTTCCCCTTCTCCAATTCTCCTTTGTGTAATTCTGCCATAACCATAAGCAAACTTAAAAAAAAAAAAAAAACCCTACAAACTACTTTTCCTTCTTTCTCATTCTTTTCATCAATAAACTTAGGAAAGTATTTTCCACTTATTCAACCCATTACAAGCTGACTTTCGTCCTGATCATTAACAACAGCCAAGACCTCCAAAATGACCAATACCATACAATGGTCTAATTTCAGTTCTCATTCTACCCAACCTTTATGTAATAATTGATGATCATAACCTACTACTTCTTGAAATTCTTTCTTTGGTTTCTCAGATGCATGCCACCTGGAGTAACTCTTTTCTTACTTCTATGATCATTCCTATTTTCTGTACTGATTCTTCTCTCTTGTGCAAATTCTTTGCTGAAATCACCTAAGGTTCCATCTTCTTATTCTATATACTCTGCTTGTCCTAAGTGATCATGTTCTTCTAATGCCTGAAACTTTTTCTACTGATAATTTCCAAATCTCTTATCTCCACCCCTACCTTATCTCACAAGCTGCGGACTCTTATTTCCAACTGACAGCTAGACATCCCTACTAGGGATCCCCCAGCACCTTTAACTTAACAAAACTGATGTCACTTTCCTCACACTCCTCATCTTCCCTCCAGTATCTCTTAACGGTTAATGCCATTATCATCTGTCTATCTCAAGCTAAAATGTGTCATCCCTCATTCTTCTCTCTCCCTTAAGTCTCCAAATATTCACCAAATCCTGTTGATTACTTCTGAAAGACCATCTCCCAAACATTTATAATCACTGCCTTATTTCAGATCATTATTAGCTCTCACCTGTGCTACTACCATATTCTCAAATGACTGTCCTGCCACCTGCCTCACTGCTTTTTTTAAATGCAATTCTATTGAGATATATTCACATAACATACAATTATCCAAAGTGTACAATCAGTTGTTCACAGTATTCATTGCTTTTTTACAATGTTTTTCTTTATTAGAAAAGTGTGGGTTTACAGAATCATTGTTTATTTAACACACGTTGCAAAGTACAATAAGAAAATCTGTTTAAATAATTCACTTGTTTGCTTAAAGAGTTCCGATGGATCCCAGTGACTAGAGAAGTCATTAATTAAAGGACACATTTTTGACATTTTAAGTCAATGAAACGGAGTTCTGTCTTACAATTAATGTTATCCTTATAATCACTAACTGACCAGGAGACAGCAGCAAAGAATTCCTTGTTGCTAATGCATATACATATACCCAAGAACACCAGAATCAAAACGTAAGATTGGGTGTCAGTAGCCACTTGAAAGAAAATAATTGAGACAATACTGAAGCATCTTTTATCCCTCCAGAAACCAAATGGTTGTAGAGGAGGTGGGGGAGGTGGGATACATACTAAATCAGACATGTTAGGCATATTTCCCAAAGTAAGAGTCAAGAATAGACTTGCTCTACTTAACTAAAAACCCACATTAGAGCCCAGCACTAATTTCTAATTATTTTAATTTTTATATGGCTTTATTTTTTAAAATGTTGTGCCACCAATACAAATGATGGCACACACAAAAAAACTGTATTGTAAGGTAAAAGTCTGATATAAGACTCAAAGTGATTCAAAATTCACTTAGAAAATACTAGAACTAATAAACGAGTTCAGCAGGGTTGCAGAATACAAGATCAACATACAAAAATCAACTTCATCACTACACAATAAATAATCTGAAATCAAATTAAGAAAAAATTCATTTTACAATAGCACCAAAAAGAATAAAAGGTTTAGGAATAAACTTAGCAAAAGAAGTACAAGACTTGTACAATGAAAAGTATGTATTATAGAAAGAAATTTTAAAAGACATATATAAATGGAAAAACACCCTACGTTCACAGACGTTAATATTAACATGGCAAAATGCCCTAAGTTGATCTACAGATGTAGTGCAGTATCTATCAAAATCCCAGCTGCCTTTTTTGCAGAAATTGCCTGGTCCTAAATTTCATATGGAAATTCAAGGGACCCAAAATAGTCTAGAAAAAGAACAAAAGTGAATATTTCCCAACTTCAAAACTTATATAAAGCTACCATAATCAAGGCACTGTTACATTAACACAAGGATAGACAAAGATCAACGGACTTCATGAAAATCCAGAAACAAACCCTTACATTCATGGCCAACTGATTTCTTACAATACTGCTAAGACAATTCAATGGGGAAAAATGGTCTTTTCAACAAATGGTATTAGGAAACTAGATATCCATATTCAGAAAAACGACGTTGTACTCCTACCTCACGCTATCTACAAAAATTAACTCAAAATGGATCATAAACCTAAATGCAAGAGCTAAAACTATAAAGTAAATCTTGGGTTATGCAATGGTTTCTTAAATGTGACACAAAAAGCACAAATGAAAAAAGAGATAAACTGGACTTCATCAAAATTTAAAACTTTTGTACTTCAAAGGACATCATCACAAAAGTAAAAAGAAAACACACAGAAATGGAGAAAATATTTGCAAATCACATATTTGATAAGAACTTGTATACAAAATACATAAAGAACTCTTCTAACTCAACAACAAAAGAGCAAAATAACCTAATCAAATATTTTTAAATGGGCAAAGGAGCAACACTGTGAATGTGATTAACCCCAGTGAATGGTATACATGATCCTGGACTGGAACTAACAATGGAGGAGGAAAATGCCCAAAAGGACATTATTGGGACATATGAAAAAAATGGAATACAAACTGAAAGCTTTATATCAATGTTAAAGTTCTTGAACTTGATAACAGTACTTGATTGCAAGGTGGTTGCATAAAAGAATATCCTTGTTCTTAGGAAATATGCATAGAAGTATTAAGCATTCAGGAACATGTATACAATCTTCTCTCAAATGTTTAGAAAACAGCCTGACAAACAAGACAGATAAAAGAGAGAAAGGGAGGGAAGGGAGGAAGGAGGAAGGGAGCAAGGGAGAAAAAAAGAGAAAGAAAGCGAGAGGGGAGAAAGAGAAAGAGAGAGAGGGAGAAAGATATAGCAAATGTGGCAAAATGTTAAAATTGGTGAGTCTTGGGGCAAGGGTATGTTGGAGTTCTCTGTATGGGTTTTGTATTATTTCTGCAAATGTTCTTTAAGTTTGAAATTATTTTGAAAAAAAAAAATTTTTTTTAATGGGCAAAGGATCTGAACAGAGCATTCCAATAAGCACCTGAAAAGATGTTCAACATCATTAGCTATTGGAAAAATGCAAATCAAAACAATTAGATATCACTTCACAGCCACTAGGATGGCTATAATCAAAATGACAGCACGTGTTGGCAAAGATGTGGAGAAATTAGAACCCTCATATCTTGCTGCTGGGAATATAAAAAGGTGCAGCCTTATTGGAAAACAGTTTGGCAGTTCCAAACACTGTTAAGCATAAAGTTATCCTACGACTAGTAATTCTACTCCTGGATATATACCCAAGGGAAACAAAAACATATGTTTGCACAAAAGCCTGCACACAAATGTACATAGCAGCATTATTCATGATAGCCAAAAAGTGGAAAAACCCAAATTTCTATCAATTGATGAACAGATGAACAAAATGTGGCATACCACACAATGATGTATTAGTTGGCAATAAAAAGGAATTAAGAGCTAATACACACTATAGCACAGCCAAACCTTCAAAACTTTATGTTAAGTACAAGAAGTCAGACACAAAATGCCAATTTTGTATAATTCCATTTACATGAAAAGTCCAGAACAAGCTAAGTGGTTGCCAGGGGATGGTGGGAGAGGGAAAGAGAAAGTGGCTGCTAATGTGTATGGGGTTTCTTTTTGGAGGTGATAAAATGTTCTACAATTAGCCTGGTGTCATTCCATGCTGGAAATGTGCTTGTCTATTTCCGTCAGCCTTCTCTCCCACCTAAGTGCATGCCACCCCATGGAAGATTCGATGGACACGGAAATGAGACCCCTGAGGCCCCAGAATTATCTTTTCAGTTGGAACTAAAGGCCAACAAAGATGATCATTTAAGGTGGATAATGCTGAAAACGTGCACCATTCTTTTAAGAATGGTCACTATAGCTGCTGGTCAGTTTAGGGGCTGGTGCAAAGGATGAAATGCCCATCGTTGAAGCAGAGGCAATGAATTATGAAGACAGTCCAATTAAAGTAACACTGGTAACTTTGAAAATGTCTGTACAGCCAACAGTTTGTTTCCCTTAGGAGGCTTTAAAATCGCACCACCTCTGGTCTTAAAGTTGAAGCTATGGAGGAAGATGCAGAGTGAGAAGATGAAGAGGAGGATAATGTGAAACTCTTAAACATATCTGGAAAGCATATGTCTGGAAAGCAATCTGTCCCTGGAAATGGCAGCAAGTTTCCAAAGAAAAAGTAAAACTTGCTGCTGATGAAGATGATGATGATGATGTAGATGATAAAGATGATGATGATGATTTTGATGATGAGGAACCAGAAGAAAAAGCTCCAGTGAGAACATCAACATAACTCCAGCCAAAAATGCACAGAAATCAAACCAAAATGCAAAAGACTCAAATCCGTCAAAAGGTCAAGAAACAGGAAAAGACTCCTAAAACACCAAAAGGACCTAGCTCTGTAGAAGAAATTAAAGCAAAAAAATACAAGCAAGTATAGAAAGAGGTGGTTCTCTTCCCAAAGTAGAAGCCAAATTCATCAATTATGAGAAGAACTGCTTCCAGATGACTGACCAGGAGGCTATTCAAGATCTTTAAGAAAATAGTTTTAAACTTAAAATTTTCCATCTTACTTCATTTCTGTTAACAGTTGATATCTGGCTATCCTTTTCATAATGCAGAGAACTTTCCCTACCATGTCTGATAAATGTTGTCCAGGTTCCTTTGCCAAGAATGTGTTGTCCAAAATGCCTGTTTAGTTTTTAAAGATGGAACTCCACCCTCTGCTTAGTGGTAGCAGTAGTCATACAAATGGAAATGGTGGGAAGACAAAAATATACATGTGAAATAAATTCAGTATTTTAATAAAGTGAAAAAATGTGCTACAATTAGACAGCAGTGACGGTTATACAACTCTGTGAATTAAATACCAGTGAACTGTACAAGTCAAAGTGTGTATTATATATTATAAAGCTGTTATTAAACGTGTTCAGAAAAGACAGACGCTTAATGAGAAGCAGTCCTAGGATTACCTTAACCCAATATAGTTCATTTATATTTCTTTTCTATGCATATACAAGAACAATAGTACTGTCTTTCGATCATTATAAAATGAAAATTCTACATAAGCGTTGTGCTCCAATTTAATAAAGTTTTCTCTTCTTAGCAGTATATAAAACAATGGTACTTTTTACAATTGAAGGCCGTCTTATATTTGATGAAATATTATATTTCCCAAATAGTTGTAATGAGTACCACTCACAGGACAAGATATTTTTCATTTTAATTGGTATATATTTTAATGCATATTAGAAAGATATGTAATTTTAATTGGGTTATTACTTTGAATAAAGCTAAATGAGTTAATGTAAAGAAAGTTATTACACTGAGACGTTACTCAATTATGGCAAAAAACAGTGCTGGCACACAAATTAAGTTTGTGAAACACAATGGTCAAAGAATAAAGTCTAAAATCCTTCAAAAAATAAAACGCTTTCACAAACTAACCTCTCCCACCATCCTTCCTAATATTCCAATCACAATTAACTCATTATTTCTCATTAATCCTCATGTAATAAATGTGCTTGTCAAGAAACAGACTATGAAGAGCCTTATCTGCCATGTCTGGGACTTATCTCACAAACCAGTAGTTCTCAACCTCTTTTTCCACATTGCCCCAACACTCCTGGAAATCCCAATTAATAACAGCAACTCACTAGAGCAATAGTTTTCTTTCCTTTCATTTCCTCCCCCTTTCTTGAGGGAGAGGGACTATTTTTAAATGTATCTCCCCATGTTTCTGAGATGCCACCATTCTTGAGTAGCACTGTTCCAGCAAATGACAAGCAATGATTGCTAATGACAGACTTACATACAGTTTAAGAGGGCGTTTAGGAAGAAGGCAAGACTGGGGATAAGGAACTCATTTACACTACTCCCCTAGTGCAGGCAAGTTGATGGCCTAAACTAAGAAAAGCAGATGATCAATTCAAGATAAACTATGGTAAAATCAAAGAATTTGATCAACAATTGAATGTGGTGATAGAGAGAAGGGGCAGAATCAAGGATGCCTTCTAGGTTTGTAACTTAACTGGTTAGGTAGACAGTGAAGCTATTCATGAGAACATGAGAAAGGAAAGGGTTAGACTGGGAAAAATGAGTAGCATGGATACAGGGTCTACTACTGTACCCATGCTACTTTTCCACCCTTCTCCCTCCTCTTCCAGTTGTATGTGAAACTCAATGTGCAAAATATCTCAGATTTTGTCAGGCAAATTGGTCACCGCCTCTGATGCTCCTAGGGAGGAAGCAGGTGGCCCTGGGTAGGAAGAAAGGAAGGAAAACAAGGGTTCAACTCACAAGAACTTAGGAGGCTGAATGAGTGTAGGTGTCCCAAAGTAAAATCTTTCATATTTGATATTGTGGGAAGCAGAAGAGAACTAGCTCCCCACGTTTCACCCTAAATTAAAGCCTGCCGTGCCATGTACCCAAGTATATATTCCTTTATGCTTTAACAAAAACTGAAAAACTACAATACAAAAATACAAAGCCCAAGAGAACAGACTCCAAAGGAAGTAAAGAGTCTAGGAAACAGAGGGTACCCTTAAAAACAAATCTAATATATCTAGAAAAAGTCAAGGATCTATTGCATCCATAAATTAAAAACATTATGGTATGAAAAAGAAACAGAATCCAAGGAAGAGCTCCTGGAAATTAGAAATATAAAAATTTCAAAAATAAATTGAATTGGAAAAATAAGGCAATGAAAATAGCTCTCAAACGGAGACATAAGATGTAAGAGTTAGGCATCAATCCAGAAGGTATGAACAATGACTAACAGGAATTCCACAAGGAGAAAACGCAGACGATAAAATTATTTTTTAAAATTAATAATAAAAGAAAAATGTCCAGGACTGAAGGAAGATAGGAATCTTTAAAATGACAGGACCTTCAGAGTACTGATAAAAAACAACCTATATTTCATGAAACTGCACAACATTGAAACTAGAAGATCCCATGAGCTTACAAAGAGAAAAATAAAGCCACCAATACAAAGTAAGAATTAGACTAGAATATGACTTTTCAACAGCAACACTAGATTCTAAAAGACAATGAACCAATGCCTCAAAATTCTGAAGAAAATTAAAGTTCAAACTAGAATTCCCTACCTGCCACACTGTAAGTCAAAAATGAAGGAATATAAAATAAATGTTAAGCTCTCAAGCCGAGAATTAAGGGTTTAGCTCCAGAAAAATGACGAAGTATCCTCCATGAAAGAAAAGAACATGGGATGCAAGAAATAGTGCATTAAACCTAAGAGAGCAACACAGGGAAGTCTCAGGATGGCTGCCATGCAAAAGACCTAGACAGCAACCAGTCTGGAATGGAACAAAAGGAAAGAGGGCTCCGGAAGAGAGGAGTTTGAGGAAAAACAAGTATTCCACACACTAGACAGTATGATATAACGATAGAAAAATTTTATATATATATTTTTTTCCATTTTTATTGAGATTGTTCAGATACCATACAGTTATCCAAAGATCCAAAGTGTACAATCACTTGCCCCTGGGTACCCTCATACAGCTGTGCATCCATCACACTTAATTTTTGTTCAATTTTTAGAAACTTTTCATTACTCCAGACAAGAAATAAAGTGAAAGATGAAAAAAGAAAAAAAGAAAAGGAAACTCTAAACCTCCCCTATCCCTAACCAACCCCCCTCAATTGTTGACTCCTAGTAGTGATATAGTACGTTTATTACTGTTTATGAAAAAAATGTTGAAATACTACTAACTATATAGTTTATAATAGGTATATAGTTCTTCCCTACATGCCCCTCTATTATTAACTTCTAATTGTATTGTCATACATTTGTTCTGGTTCATGAAGTGATTTCTAGTATTTGTACAGTTGATCATGGACATTGCCCACCATAGGATTCAGTTTTATACATTTCCATCTTTTGACCTCCAACTTTCCTTCTGGTGACATATATGACTCTGAGCTTCCCCTTTCCACCTCATTCACACACCATTCGGCGCTGTTAGTTATTCTCACATCTTGCTACCAACACCCCTGTTCATTTCCAAACATTTAAGTTCATCCTAATTGAACATTCTGCTCATACTAAGCAAGAGCATCTACATTTCTTCCACAAGGCAGGAGGGAGAGTCAAAGAAGGTAGAGAGGCAAAAGAAAGAGGAAACAAAAAAAAATGACAGCTAGGAAGCAGCAAAAGGAATGATAGAAAAATTTTAAGAAAGATAAAGGCAGAGCAAACACAGAAAATGTTAGAATTTTAAGGGAAAAAAAGTGGTACAAAAAAGGAACTAATTCTGGGACTATGGCTCAGCAGAAAATAATATTTACTTAGTCAAAATGATATAAAAGCTGTTTACGTTTCAAACTTTAAAATCAACCTATAAACAAAGAACAGAAAATTATGATTAAGGACAGAACATAAATGTTATCAAACTTAAAAATATAAAAGCAAAGAGTAAAGATGATAAAAACTAAGAGGAGGAATGGAATGAAAGTAAAGGCAGAGGCATTAATAACACTCATCTTTCAAAGTGGGGAAATAAAGCCTAGAGCTCATGAAGTAAGAAAAAAGTTTAAGTATGTTATTTAAAGTTACAGAAGTAACCAATAGAAAATCAAATACTGGAAAGGGGAGAAGAGGTATAGAGCATAAGTGAACTGAAATCTCTATCACAGCAAAAAGGTCTTAACACAGAATGTCTAAAGTGATGAATCAAGAAATATTAATTGGCAATATGGAGTGACAGGAACAAATGAATGTAACTGTTAAAAATTAAAGTGGTTCCCTCTCAGAAGCAGGATTAAGAAGTCAGAAGACTGTAGCTTTTCATTTTAAACTCTTCTGGACTTTGATATTTTTAGTCAAATGCATGTATCAATCTGTTAAAAGAACTTAAACTGAAAATAAGGTTAGAAGACAAGAATAGACCAAGGCATTTTTGGTGGCTGCTGGGTGAGATAGGTTTTTTTAACATTTAAATTTCCTACAATGTCTATGTATTTAAATAACATATCTTTATTAATAAAAGTAGAAATGGGACCTGAGGAAGCTGAAACTAATACTTCAAAATAGTTGGCTAAGTAGAGAGAACTATATACATCTAGATGAGATACAAGGAATGGTGAATGAATGGCTTTTTCTGTGCCTTATAAATATGAAAAGTCTTGACCATGTTTCTAATGTTAAAGGAAGGTGTCAAAAGATGAATGAAAACAGAAGACAGACAAATGGGATAATATAAGGGGAAAGACTAGCCTTGAATCAAAGAAGGAACTTCTCTCCTTCTGAGGCAGACATGAAGGTGGGTACAAAGCAGTTCTTACCTGAAAGCCAGTATTTTCTAAGGAGACAAAAGATCTGGTAGGACACAACTGCTAAAACCCTATAATGCATGAAATAACCCTCTCTCCCCAAAGAAAGAGCGAGCTATGGTAGCAGGTCTCAAGATGTGGTCCCTGGGGATCTCCCAGATCCTTTCAATGGGATCTAAAAGGTCAAAGCTGGTTTCAAAACAATATTAAGAAATTATTATCCTTTTTCATTCTCATTCTCCATACATGTACAGTGGAATCTTCCAGAGGCTAAATTATATGTGATGACTTCATCACTATGAAAGTTAATGTGCATAAGATTAGTCTTGTTTCAAAACTGTCTCAGTTTTAATTTAATACAATTAATACTGATAGAAATAACCCACAAAAAGAAAAGTTCTTTGAGGTCCTTAATAATTAAAAGTGGAAAGTGATTCTCCTGAGACCAAAAAGATTAAAAATCAATGCACCAGGGAATACAAAGAACTATAAGAATGTTCTAATTTTTTAAAATCTTTACAAATAATCACTTTTCTTTATTCCCCTTGAATGAGCAGCAGTAAAACACTTAAAACAAAAAATTAAGGTGATAATATCATATTCTTCAGCCTCTCTTTGAAAAAGAAAAACCCAAGAAATGGATTTAAAACAACTATCAAGAGTGGAAAAGAACCTAGAGAAAACTAGAAGAGAGGACACTCGGGAGAAACTTAAGTTTGGAAAGTATTCTAACCCCCTTGACAATTCTCATCATTAGCCTAAAGGAAAATTAGTGCCCCCCCTTTTTTTTAATAATCTAGACTCTTAGCTTTAGAACTTACCTGAAAGGTCATTTTTACTTCCTAGTTAATGAAAAAAAAAAAACCCTTTATAATATCCCTAATTAAAGGCAGTGATCTAGCCTCTTTTTAAACACTTCCCTGAAAGGAAATTCACTACAGCACAGCAGATACAAAATTTCATGAAACATTTAACAGTCCACTAAATTCCCAAATTTCAAAATTCCATTAATTATATTAACCAATGATTAAAAATATTTTAAACATGAGTGTAATGGAAACAATGCTGAAATATTTTTTTTAATTAAAGTATGAAAAATATGGCCTATTATTAGTCTTTCTTTTGAACAGCTCTTGGTAATGTTTTAATAAGAACCGGTAAGTTTCTGACTTTGACCCTACAACAAAATCTAGTACTTCTTAATCCTGGCTGCAAAACAAAATCAAGTGAGAAGAATAAAGTACAATATATACAAAAGCCCATCTCAAACCTACCAAATCAAAATCTCCTGGGTATGAGTCCAGAGACATTTTATTTGTCGTCGTCGTTTTCTTTATGGGTAATTCTGGTACATATCTAACATCAATTAGAACTACTAGGGCTGGTCAGCAATTTATAAAACATCCTAAAATATCTAGTCCCAGTATTTTTCAGACTGAAACTCTATATGGCTCTTTAACATTCAACCTTTGGTTCAATAAGGCTTCTAAACACATTGTACCCAATAGGGAATATAGTCGTTTGGGTTAACATGTTTGAAACTAAGTTCATGGTACAGCAGGCATAGGCTTCACCACGGGTACATATGGCTTTCTTGTTATCTAAAACAACTTTTTTGGAAAAAAGATTTTGTAAATTAATACCATACAATTATATTGCACCTAGAGTTTATAAAGTGCTTTCTCCTATATTGTCTTTGATCTTCCCAACAATCCTGTGAACAACACAGGCAGGCACTGCTTCAGAGCTAGTAGATTAAACTCAGACCCAAATCTTTGGAGTATATTTAGTAACTTCCCCTAGACCACTGTGTCCCACCTGCTCTGACCGAATAATTGTGGGAGCTTTTCCGGCAATATAAACTTCAGTAGAAAGGATAGGGAAAAACAAAAGCTCATCTTTAGTTTGTTTTCAGCACCTGGCTGCTGAAATCAAACAAACTCTACATGTTCTTGCTATGCCTGCTTTGGTCCACTTTCTTCTCCTTCATTTTTTGATTAAACATTTTCATCTGAGATAACTATAGATTCATCTGCAGTCATAAATAAACACAGGGAGTTTCTGTGTACCCTTTACACAGTTTCTCCCAATGGTAGCATCTTGTAAAATTACAGAATAATATCACAACCAGAATATTATCATTGATACAGTCAAGATATCAATATTTCCATCACCACAAGGATTCCTCATGTTGCCCTGTTTCCCTAATTTTTAAATCCTCATACTAGGCAACTATATAGTTTTAAGTCCCTACTCAGTTTTGTCCACTCAAAATATAAGAACTGCCTTCACAAACCACTCAAAAAACAAATGAAAAACTTCATAGTTGTCAGGATTGTCATGAAACAATGGAAAATTCTTAAGTCACTACTACAAAAATCCCTTGCACAATGTGATTTTCAAGACTGCATTCTTGTTTTATGAAAAAGTTAAAATTTTAAAAAGCTGATATGCATACTGTATGATTCCATTCATATGAAGTTCTAGGCAAAGCTATTCTAAGGTGAAAGAAATGAGAAGAGTAATGGGGGGGGGGTGGTAATAACTGGGAAAGGCCACAAGGGAGCTTTCTGAGAAGACACAAATACTCCATACGATGATAAGGCTATAAATTACATAGGTATAACCATTAGTCAAAATTGTACAGTTCCCTTAAATTAGGCAATGATTTCTTAGACATGAAATGGGGATTGACTGCTAATGGATACACGGTTTCTTTTGAGAGTGATCAAAATGTTCTAAAATTAGGTAGCGGTGATAGTTGCACAGCTCTGTGAATATACTAAAAAACACTGAATTGCACACCTTAAAAAGTCCATTTGTCTGCAAGTAAATATGGTATGTGAATTATGTCTCAATAAAGCTGTTAACTAAAAAATGGGTACATGGGGGATTCATTATCCCATTTTAATTCTATTATTGAAAATTTCCATATAAAATGTTCAAAACTAAAAAAAAAGTAGTTAAGACCTGTGTATTTCAGGATGCGTAAATTTTACACCCCTCACAAAAAAAAAAAAAAATTTTAAAAAGTAGTAAAACAATGGAATGGAGCATGGGTAAAGATATAGATGAAATAAGAATGGCAGATAAGAACTACTGAAGCTGGATAATGGATACTCTATATATGTTTGAAATTTTCCTTAATAAAAAGTCTTTTTAAACTGATGTGTAAAAATATTTTAAAAAAACTAACCTTCCTAACATCCATTTTTAATGCAATTTTATTGAGATGTATTCACACACCCCACAAATCATCCAAAGTATACAATCAATGGCTCACAGTATCATCACATAGTTGTGCATACATCATCATGATCAACTTTAAAACATTTTCATTACTCCAGAAAAAAACTAAAAAGAAAAAAGAAAACCCAAATCCTTCCATACCCTTTATCCCCTGCTATTATTGACCCAAAGTATTTGGTGTGGTACATTTGTTACTGCTGCCTAACATCCATTTTTGTCATAGTTGTTTTTGACATTAGTGGAATCTTAAATCTTAAAAGTACTGGAGAAGTTGCTACCTTCATTATTCTTCTGCAATGTTACATGAAAACAGAGATATGACAGAAGACACGATGAGTGGCAAAAATGAAGTGTATTTCATCCTTGAAATGTACAAAGAGAATCTGAACTTCCTTGGTTGTAAGCCAGGAAATCCTGACCCTTGGGTTCCTGTGGTTTCCATGGCTTATGGATGTGACAATTCCTAATACGTGGATGCAATAACCCCTAATGCTGTCCAGTGTGGTAGCCACTAGTCACGTGTGGCCAAAAATTTTCATTTAGTGAATTAAAATTAAATTATAAATTCAGTTCTCAGTTGCCGTAGTCACATTTCAAGTGCTCAATAACCACATGTAGCTAGTAGCAGAGAAGATATAGAACACTGCCATAACTGGAGAAAGTTTTATTTAACAGCACTGTTCTAACACGTAAGAAACATCCAGAGGGAAACATACATGTTCCATATACTGGGTGGTTACTGCTGTAGTCTACTACAATAAACAAATTATCCTGAAGAACAGGAGAAACAAAGCATAAAAATATGAACCAAGGAATAGCATTATCTATAAACAGGTGCATTCTTAATTCAAACATTTTAGAACATTTTTAGCACTTAAAAAAACTGAAGTTGACCATATTTAAATATCAATTTAAATGAATTTTTATCTAGAAATCTAAAAAAAAAAAACTTCACCTTCCTTGTATTCCTTCTCAAGCCATCACTCCAAATACCTGTGTGAATAACATTCCAAATCGAAAGCAGAATACTTTAAGAAATTTAAATTCAAGTCTTTCCTTGCCAAAACTGGGTACCTAAAGCTGTTAGTCAAAATGGCTCCATTTAAAGCATTTTCAAACCTTTTAAAGGGTCTACTAATTTACTTTTAAATTCTTAAATGAATTTTATTTTATCCACATTCCTTTTATAAATTCAACTGTCTTTGTAATCCACTGCCAAAAAAAAACCTCTCAAGAGATTAAAAACATGGAAATTGAAATGAGCCTGTAGGCAAGGTATACAAGAGGGTCACATGGAATCAATCTCAAGGAGAAAGTTACTACCTGAGCATCTGGGGTCAAGTTAAATCAGGCTCTATTTCCATATTTCCAGTTCTGCACTTATCTCACAAGGTACTTTCTTTATGCTATGCACAGGCCTACCTAGATTTTCATATTTGAATTAGTTTTAGATGGATTCTACATCAAGTTAAATGTCTTAAAGTGGCATACCATACCCTTTTTCCCATTGGATCGTTCACTGTTTCTCAAATCACCCCGTTAAATCCATCTGTTTCCCCTAATTGCTTCCAAAAAAAAATTTCTAGCCTACCAAGGACACCAGATTGTAAAACACACAGAGTTAGAGTTCTGGCACTACCCAAATATGTTGCTAAGAAATCTTGGCAAATTAGTTAAAACCCCTTAAACGGTTAACTACCCCAGCTGTAAAAATGAATACAGTAATACACAACTACATCCGAGCAGGAATATGCGTTAGACTTAATTAAGTAAAAGAAATGCCTCAGGTTTCTGGTGCGCTCCAAACACAAGGTACTTCTCCATTTCACACTTTCCTTCCTATCTTTTCCCTTTAAGCTTTCAGGGTTTGTTTCGAGGCTCCCCTTCACTGTTCTCCTTATTCTCGTACTCCATCCTATCCTTCTACTCTACCCCCATATTCCTATTCCACACAAGCCCACCACCCTCTGGGTCCAAGCTGCTACTTCCCTTTGCGCCCCCTAAGGTCCCAGGTAGCCCTTTCACTCTGCTCCCCACATCTCCTTCAGCCCCCATTTCCTAACGGCTCCTCCCCTCGGTTCCCCACCCCTTCGTCACCAGCTTCATTCTACCCCTCTAACCGTCTCCCGCCCCCAGGTTCCTTCCTGCCCCTCCAAACACAGCTTCCCCGTCTCAACGTTTCATCCTGTTCCTCCAACCGACTCCTCCAACCCCCTGCTCGCTCCTTTAGTCATTATATTCTCCCAACACCCAATGACTACTCCTTTCCACCCATTCTTTTCACACACATAAATGCAGGGTACCTAAATGCACACACTGGCGCCCCCACCCCACCCCCACCTCGATCCTCCATTTTTCTCTTTTATTACTTGCTTCCTTTCTTCCTCCTCTCCCCCCACCTCCTCCGGAAGAGTAGGTTCCCAGGCCAAGGTCTCTCACCTCATTCGGTCACTTCAGTGGTACCAACCGCTTCATACAGGAAAAAACAACCAATCACGTCCCCCTGGGCGCTTCTCTTGAGAGTCCGAGCACTTACTGGGCACCCACCCCACCGAGCACCCCTCACATACGAACGCACAAGCCAAGGTCCTTGTGGGGATAAGGGCTGGGGGTAGAGTGGGCGTTCTTACACCGGCCTCAAACACACCCCACTTCGCTACAGCCCTTCGCCATTTTGGTTTCCCGCGGACTGCCGGTGCATTCTGGGAGCGCGGAGCGACTCCAGTATCGAATGGCAGCTCTCCAGATCCTCGACGGGGCGGGGACTGAGAAGCGAGCGCGGAAGAACACCTCTCTGTGCGACAACAACTGATTCTGAACAAAGAGGGACTCTTTAACGGCGCGATGGACCCAAATTCTTCCGCTGCCGGCGCTAACACAATAGTCAGAGTTGTGTACCTGGGCGGTAGGCATCCTATGTTGTTTCTTTTTTAAAGGAAGCGTCTTGTCGAACCTCACTGGTGTATATTCTTTTCCCGAGAAATGGGCCAATGTTTTGCACATTTTGCCTCGTCGATTTCCTATTCGTGGAGAAAACGTTAGCTAAAGCATTTTTACCTTCACCGTGAGGCCTGCTGTTCGAGTTTTCTTCCAACGGAGAAGAGATTCTGGATCTCAGAATTAAATTTTGTTCAGCGATTGTCTATCTACCCCCAAACTTCTTAATCAGGAGTTGCTTATCAGGAAAATTTTCAGATTTTTTTTTCCCCTGATGATGAGAGATTTTTCTGTTTACCTGAGAAAACCCGCGCAAAGTGTTTAATTTTAGGAATAAGAACTTTTTCATACAAGGGCAGATCTTTAGCCTGCCCAATATTCTGCTGCCGACAGGGGTCTCAAGTGAAGAACTGTGAGAATGCGTGCTTGTGTCTGACTCCAACGTTAAACTTAGATACAACCTAGGTCCTCCTAGTAGCCACTTAGGGTACTTTAGTTTATAACTTTGTCAAAATATTTTTTATGTCATGAGGGACAGTGAATACCATATTTTTCTATGAAAAAGTATCTTTTGTGTCCTTAACTCCTTTTGCTCATATTTCAAAAGGGGCGCTCTCAGCCTGTGATCTCAGGATTTAACAAGTAATCCGTATTCATTTTATTAACGCCATCCGAGATTTTAAATATTTTGTCATACCCTTCCTCTCGTTTTCTTCTGGTTAACGTCCTGATCTTTTAAATGCCTTCTTACTACAGCCTCACTGTATCTGTTGCTTTTCAACTCTAAATTTTCTCTGAATACTATTATAACATAGCTTCTTATAAATTTGTCTTCAAGACTCCTCAGACTTTTGGGTGAGGAAAATTTTGAGTTAAAAATAAAGTAGGTTCAGTCAAAAATGGGTAAAAATGCTACACAGCAGGTATATTTGCAGTATCATTAAGCCTAATCACAGAACATCAGTTTTGGATAGCATTCTAAGTTTTCCTCTACGTTTCTGTCAAGTGGTCATCAAACCTTAACTTCAGCATCTTCAGTGACTCAATACCTTAGAAGTAGTCATTTAAATCTCAGAAACTCTGATAATTAGAAAATTCTTCCTTATATAGGTGTACAATCTGCCATCCTGTAATTTCCACTTAATGGTCTAACTTTTTACCTCTTTAGGCTAACAAAAGTGTTCTAGTCTCTGATATCAGAAAAGTTGTTGATGCCTCTATGAACAAACAAAAAAAAAAGTTTTTGTTTTTCTGTGTGAAAGTATGAGTGCAAACACGTAACTAAATGTTTAAGAAAACCAGATGCTCAGAAGTCTTAGAAATTTCTAACCATTAACTAAGCAGAATAGAGTGGATTAGGACTTTAAGAAGAAACAAATATCCCAGTCCTCAAAAGTGCAAAGCAAAGTAATTCCACTCAGAGTAAAATGTACCTTTTATTGTTGTTGTTATTTATTTCTGCGGTAGTTATTAGGATTGTTCACAAATATTCTGGTCCTCCTCTTTTCTGGACACATAATAAGATTGCTCTCTCTTGCTCCCTTGAAGTTAGGTGTGTCTTTGTATCCTGCTTTGACCAATGAAATGGGAGGGAAAGTGGTTTGTTCACTTCCTAGCAGATTCTTTAAGAGGCAGAGGCACATTTTGCTTTCCCCCTACTATGGTGATTATGGAAGCATGTGTTAAGGTAGAGCATTTGGGGACCTAAATAACTGCAATAAACAGAGACTAGAGTTGTGCAACCATCACCTTGATCCAGTTTTTAAAATTTCCTTTACCCCCAAATATTCCTTATGTGTATTTGCAGTCAATCCACATTCCCACAACCAACACCATGCAATCTGCTATCTCAATAGATTTGCCTTTTCCGACCATTTCATATAAATGGAATCACGCAATATGTATATAGTCCTTATGCAGCTGGCTTCTTTCACTTAGCATAATGTTTTTCAGGTTGATCCATATTCTAGCAGGTGTTAGTAGTTCTTTCCTTTCTATTGCTGAATAGTACTCCATTTTATGAATGTACTACCTTTTGTTTATCATTAACCAACTGAGAAACATTTTAATTGTTTCCAACTTTCGGCTGTTATGAATAACCTGCTTATGAACATTAGTGTACAAGTCTTTGTGTGGACGTTTGTTTCATTTCTCTTGGGTAGATTCGTAGGAATGGAATTGCTGAGGTATATGGTAAGTTTATTTTTAACAGTTCAAGAAACCACCAAACTGTTTTCCAAAGTATTAGCACCACCAGTAATGTGGAAGGGTTCCAGTTTCTTCACAGCCTCAGCAATACTTGTTATGGTAGATTGAGTTATGTACCCCAGAAAAAAACATGTTCTTAATCCTAATTCCATTCCTGTGGGTGTGAACCCATTGTAAATAGAACCTTTTGAAGATGCCATTTTTAGTTAAGGTGGGCCAGTTTAATGAGGTTGGGCCTTAATCCTATTACTGGAGGATTTATGAAGAGAAAGTTACATGGTGATTCTTCTACAGAATCAGGAAGAGAAAGGAGACTATGCCACCATGTGCATCACCATGTGATGAAAAGCCAAAGACCCATGATCACTGGCAGCCAGCCCAAGGATGCCATAGTCTTCAGAGAGAAAGCATTACCTTGCTGATGCCTCAATTTTGGACTTCTCCTAGCCTCAAAACCATGAGCCAATAAATTCCCATTGCTTAAGCTAACCCATTTCATGGTATTTGTGATTGCAGCCAGGAGACCAATATACATGTTATTGTCTATCATTTTTATTTTAGCCATTCAAATGGGAATGAAGTGGTTTCTCATTGTGGTTTCAATTTGCATTTACCTAATGACTAACGATGTTAAGCTTCTTTTCATGTGCTCATTAGCCATTCTTATATTTTCTTTGATGAGTGTCTATTCAAATCTTTTTCCCTTTTTTAAACTGGATTGTTTGTCTCCTTACTGTCAAGTTGTAAGAGTTCTTCATATATTTTAGATATAAGTCCTTTCTCAAATATATGAATTGCAAATATTTTTCCCTGTGTATGGCTTGTGTTTTTATTTTCTTAATGGTGTCTTTTGAAGTCCAAAAGTGTTTTTTAAAAAAATTTCAATTAAGTCCAATTTATCTAAGTTGAACATACTTTTGGTGTTATATCTAAGAACGCTTTTCCTGACTCACAGTCACAAAGATTTTCTAGTGTGTTTTCTTCTATAAGTTTTATAGTTTTAGCTTTTAAATTTAGGTATATGATCCATTTGGAGTTAATTTTTGCATATGTATGAAGTACAGGTCTAAATTCATCTTTGCATGTGGATATTCAATTAGAAAAATAAACTTTTGTTGTGTTAAGTCACTGAAACTTGGAATTGTCTACTACCTAACATATTTAGTCTTCTCTGACTGCTAAAATTTAGATATGTTAATATATAACAGAATGCAGTGACAGCATTGGACTCTCATAATCAGAACCAAAAAAAAGTGAAAATTTTTGGAGGCTGTTCAAAATGTCAGGAAATTACTCAAATTTTATCATTTAAAGTCATAGGGAATGTTATAAAATACTATGTTTATAAACATACAAACTCTCAATTACTAGTTATTAGTCTCTTATGGAAAGAAGCTAGAAGACATTTTTTATTCATTATGCATAGAGAGGAATGCAAATGATCAGACAAATCAGAGAAGTCAAAGAAAGACATTCCGTGTCCTTACGGAGTTTGCTTTCACTGGTCTGAAAAGGGAAACAGATCTCAAACATCAAAAGAAAAATGAGTGTTTCTTTAACAATCAAATTAAAAGTATTTGTTAAAATCCCTTCCCTTTTTATCCAAATTTTAAACTTCCATATATAACATAAAATGGCTAGATATAGCAAACTTAGACTATACTTAAAATATAGTGTGCACATTATTGATTTATTATTAACTGCCGGCTCCAAATTCACTCTTCAATATCTGCTTTGTGAAAATGGATGCAAACCCTTAAAATATTTTTCCTTCACCAGGTGACAAGTTGTTAAACTTTGTCAGAGGAAAGTCTGAAGAGATGCAGGATGAAGGGGCTTTCCTTCCTGATTCAGTGTGCTCTCTCAGCAGGATCTTGCAGTGTGCACAGCTTCCCCAGAGTTTTTCCCACCAAACCCCGCACCCTCCACTCCCCAGCACATGCAGGTTCCCTTGAAGCTAGCTCCTGCAGTGTGGGATGTTTCTCCAGCATCCAGCTCCTGCAGTGCAGCTAGCAGCCCCCAAAAGCCAGCAGCACCCAAAAGCCAGCAGCTTCCCCCAGTACTCTCCCCAGGCCATTTTGTAGCCGCATTTCCCATGGGTCAACTTCCCGTGAACAGCTTTTCCTGACGCCCTAGACGGCAGATTTATGGCAAGTTCAGAGGTTGAAGGTCCAGCAAGTTTTGCCTGTGCAGCCCCACAGCAACTTCTCTGCCATTCAGTGAGCCACAGTCCTGCTATCTCCATTAGAGTCTGGATCTCGTCTCTGGGTAGGAGGAGGTGGGGCTCTTCCTTGGGCACTCTCTCTCAGCACAAGGAATAGTGAATGCCAGAGTCAGGACCCAAACAGTTTGGTTAGAGGTTTTATATTTTTACCCAGAATACTAAAGTGAAAGTCAACAACCTCAGAAGAGATGTATAAACTGCCGTGTCTACTAACAGGTCTTCTCAGACTCACACTCACAAGACTATCATAATTCATACTAAGTATTAGTTTACTCAAAAGGATATAAGACAGGAACCATAGCTTGCCACCAGTGCAATAACATGCATTATATTCTGTAGGAATAATTCTCAATGGACTTTATGCAGCAGCCCACAGCTGCCCAGGAGCTATCTTCATTGACTCCCAAGGTGACAGCTCAGTTAAAAAGGAATGAGACTCATATTTGGCATGTGTGGAAATCACCCTGCTTAGAAACCTCTTGTCTTACAGGAACTAATATCTCTTGTAACAACTCCAGGGGCATAGCTTCCAGGTTCTTCACAAGAGGCATGCCAGTTACAAGAATCACCATACTCAGGGAAGCAATGGCTTCCTATCATATATTTATAGTTCATTTATAATCCCTCCCAGTCTAGATACAGCTAACCAATCACTGGTCATTTTTATCATAAGCAGTGTTGCCTAGTAACATAGTTGATAATTTACTTTTATTAGGTTACCAGGGGAACAGAGATGGAGAGTTAATCAAGGACCACATTTTCATGCAGAAGGGAAAATGGCCTTGTTAACCCTTTACCCACAGTAAAAACCACGATATTTAAGAAGTCAAAATATATTTTACTTATATATAGATGAACACCTGAGGCTTTATTTAAATGTAATCATAAAATACTATAATCATATCATACAAAGTTTGAAAATAAGAAAAAGAATCTTGCTCAAAATCTCATTAACAGTATTATATTTATTTCCTTCTATGTTTTTACATATTAAAAAATCAAGTGCAACTGTAGTGCATATGCAATATTCCATCACATGAATAGTCCATTGTTTTCTTAACTCTTTAATTTTTACATAATTAGATTGTATTTCATAGTTATACATTTTTCATTTTTCAGGATTATTTCCCTCAGATAAATTCTAATTGTGAAATAATTAGGTCAAAGGGCAATTTCCATCTTGACAGGGCCCTGTGAAGCAGCTACTCCTATATCCTTTGACCTGACATGTCTTCTGTTTTCAGATCAGATTCTGAACCAACCATCCCAGTCTGAACATCATCTTGACTCTTTCAGTTCTTTTGGCCGCTGATCTTGATGATCCACCTGTCAGTCTATTTCTCTTTTTCCTGGTTGAATCTTTGACTTTTCTCTTCTATCTCAACAGCGTATCCATGTACCAACTTCTTTAGGGTGGGACTCATACTTGTCTTACCCTGTTCTTGTATGAAGCCCAAGATATATGTATATGTACATGTATGTATATATATATTTTTTTAATTTTTCCAAATATAAACTAAAAAATGCTTTCCAAAAGCCTTGAACCACTTTACGGTGTGACCAGTGTATGTATGACAGCATGAGTTTCACATGCCCTCACCAGTAGTGACATATAAAATATGAAATGCACAGAATTCTCCTTGATTAGGAGTTCATATAGAGTTCACTATATTAAAAAAATAGTGACATGGTAAACCCTAAGGCCCAAAAACCATTCACAACTCCTCTATTTAGAGAGGCTGCCTTACCCTCCTAAGAAAGGTTGAAAACCTTTCCACACTCTCTTGTACCTTAAGCTGGCCAAATGAAAAAATTCTAGTCATTAAAATATAATCAGTAGTTGTGGGATGTGAGGAGAGAGAAAGCTTTTTCTAAAAGCTTTGAGTTTTAGGAAAACATTTTTGATTGGCATGCCTGTTTAGTCTTTTTCCCTTTGTTCTTCATCCTTTCCCCTTTTCTGTCCCTGGAAATGAACACAACACCTGGAGTAACAGCAGCTATATTGTGACCATGAGGACATAAGCCAAATGCTGATAAAAGTAGAGCACAAAAATAGCAGGAAACAACTTCATTATTAATATCTTTTAAAATTTTATTAGCCCTGGGCTGCTGAACTTTTTGTTACATAAATCCTAACAAATTCCTTAATTCCTTTCTCCATGCCTCCATTTGCTCATCTATAAATTAGAGGATAATAATAAAAAGACTATCTATATTATAAACTTGTTGCAAAGATTACATTAGTAATTCATGTAAGCATCTAGAACTGTGCCTGGCATATAATATGTGTATAATAAATGTTGGCTATTGTTATAATTATTATTACCATGTCAGATGATTAAATCCCTATCTGTTTAATTCATTATAATCAGATTTTCTGTTTTTTGCGACCACCACATTTCTAACTGGTATAGAATTAACTGATAGAACTGTGTGCCGGTTTGAGTGTATTGTGTCCCCCAAATGCCATTATCTTTGTGGTCTTGTGTGGGGCAGAAGTTTTGGTGTTGGTTAGATTTGCTTGGAGTGTGCCCCACCCAGCTGTGGGAAATAATTTTGATGAGATGTTCCCATGGAGGCTTGGCCCCACCCATTCGGGGTGGGCCTTGATCGGTGGAGCTATATAAATGAGCTGACTCAAAGAGGAAAGAGAGTGCAGCTGGGAGTGATGTTTTGAAGAGAAGCAAGCTTGCTGGAGAGGAACGTCCTGGGAGAAAGCCGTTTTGAGGCCGGAGCTTTGGAGCAGATGCCAGCTGCCTTCCTAGCTAACAGAGGTTTTCCGGAGGCCATTGGCCATCCTCCGGTGAGGGTACCCGATTGCTGATGTGTTGCCTTGGACGCTTTGTGGCCTTAAGACTGTAACTGTGTAGCGAAATAAATCCCCGTTTTATAAAAGCCAATCCATCTCTGGTGTTTTGCATTCTGCAGCATTAGCAAACTAAGACAGATTTTGGTACCAGAGAAGTGGGGTGCTTTTGCTGCTGAGTCTGCAAATACCAAACATGTTGGAACGGCTTTTTAAGTGGATAAGGGGAAGATTCTGGAAGAATTGTGAGGAGCGTGATAGAAAAGGCCAAAACTGCTTTAAAGAGACTGTTTGTGGAAATATGGACTCTAAAGATACTTCTGATGAGGACTTGAACAGAAATGATGAATGTGTTGTAAACTGGAAGAAAGGCGATCCTTGTTTTAAAGTGGCAGAGAATTTGGCAAAATTGAGTCCTGGTGTCAGATGGAAGGAAGAATCTGGAAGCAACAACTTGGAATACTTAGCTGAGGAGATCTCCAGACTACGTGTGGAGGACGTATCCTGGCTTCTCCTTGCAGCTTATAGTAAAATGCGAGCAGAGAGAGATAAACTTAGAACTGAACTCTTGGGTTCAAAGAAACCAGAAGTTGATGGCTTGGAAAATTACGGGCTTCCAGTGGGTAGAATCCCAGAAGCTACAGCCCAACCTGAGGACAAGCCAAGATTGGATAAGGAGTTAAGCAGAAAGGATTTGTGGAAACTCCTATTGTCTGATGGCTTTGACCCCTGTGTGCTTCATGCAAAGCCAACAGAATTTTTGCGAGATCTTTATAGACAGAGCCATTGCCGGTCTGGACTGGAGGAGACAGACAAGGAAAAAATTAAAGGAAAAATTTCTTCAAAGACAGAGCCGTGGAGGTTGAGGTCTGGAGTCAGGAGGTCTAGGGCTGAGAGAGCGGAGCAGCCCACACGCAGGGAAAGGGTGAGTTTGCCCTGGAGGTCGAGGGCGGGCCTTCCACCTCGTTGCTCAGGAAATGTCCTGCCACCCCAAGCCCCAAAGAGGGTGGAGCACATTCCCAGGGAATTGGGGAGAGCCTGGCTGCCACCACGCTGTTCTGAAGGGGTTGAGCGTGTGCCCCGGAGATGGAAGGGAATCCGGGAGCTGCCCCGATGTTTGAGGAGGGTGGGGCCGAGAAGGTGGTCTCCCCAATGTGTGGATATATTGGAGCACTCACCTAAGTGTTTGGAGAGGAAAGGGCTGCCGAAAAGGCCCTTAGGAAGGGTTAGGCTCCCGCTCTCTCAAGCCCCAAGGATGCAACGTCGTTCTGTAAATGACTCTCAGACTTTGAAATCTAATGGAGTTTGTCCTGCAGGTTTTAGGAACTGTTTTGCTCCTGTTAACCCTGTTTTCCTTACTGTTTCTCCTTATGGCAATGGAAATGTTTATCCTATGAATGTCTCTCCTTTGTATATTGGAAGCACATAACTTGTTCTAGGTTCACAGATCCACAGCTAGAGGGGAATTATGCCTTAGAACTGACCAAGCCTAAACTTATTTTGATGGGATTTTGTACTTAACTTTTGTTACTGAAATGATTTAAGTTTTTGTGATAAATGAATGTATTTTGTATTTGGAAAGATAATGCCATTTTGGGTTCCAGGGGGTGGAATGTGCCGGTTTGAGTGTATTGTGTCCCCCAAATGCCATTATCTTTGTGGTCTTGTGTGGGGCAGAAGTTTTGGTGTTGGTTAGATTTGCTTGGAGTGTGCCCCACCCAGCTGTGGGAAATAATTTTGATGAGATGTTCCCATGGAGGCTTGGCCCCACCCATTCGGGGTGGGCCTTGATCGGTGGAGCTATATAAATGAGCTGACTCAAAGAGGAAAGAGAGTGCAGCTGGGAGTGATGTTTTGAAGAGAAGCAAGCTTGCTGGAGAGGAACGTCCTGGGAGAAAGCCGTTTTGAGGCCGGAGCTTTGGAGCAGATGCCAGCTGCCTTCCTAGCTAACAGAGGTTTTCCGGAGGCCATTGGCCATCCTCCGGTGAGGGTACCCGATTGCTGATGTGTTGCCTTGGACGCTTTGTGGCCTTAAGACTGTAACTGTGTAGCGAAATAAATCCCCGTTTTATAAAAGCCAATCCATCTCTGGTGTTTTGCATTCTGCAGCATTAGCAAACTAAGACAAACTGTCTTGTAAATTGAGAGTATAATCTCTTCATTACACCTTTCAAATGATAATTTCTTAAAGTCATGAGTTTAAGAAACATAAACAACTTAAATCTAGCCACTCAAAAAAGAGTTACTTCAAGGAAGTTAAAAAACAGCAATTTTATTTAAATAATTTTAGTTTTCTTGGAAAACATTTTTGCTGAGTTAAAAAGTAAAACAACCTTGAAATTAGAGTATGATAAATATTATTCACATATGGAAATCTTAAAATTAACAATATATACAACTTTTAAAGCATTTACCTAGAAAAACTTCACTGCAAGATAGAGCAAAATTCTTAGAAAATGATGTAAGCTCAGCCTATAAAAATATATTTCATTATACTCCCAATCCTGATAAATCCCTTTGCTTTGTTAGAATGGGAGGATACCTTCTTGGTACTTTAAATCAGCTTGCTCTTAAACCAAGTGTGCCATGCAATTACTATCTAGATTGGAAAGAATATCACAGAAAAATTTAGGGAGTTACTGTAGCTGTTTGCCACATGATGATGAATTATAAATGTGGTCTTGGCTCCTGTGACCTTGTAATTAGCTTTCCAAAGAAATGAGATGAATTAGAGAGGGTACTTATATACCACCATCCACCAGGGCAAAATCTGCCTGGAAAGGTAGGAGATGAAGTATTTCACTCAGTCTTTTAACAAGTATTTGCTGAGTGCCTACCATATATTATACTATCATTTAACCAGTGTTTATTAGATGACTGTGTACCTTCAAGTAATATCCAATCTAATTGAGAAAATAAAATGCATGAAACAGTATGAGACATTATACAATTAAGTGGTGAATTATCTGGTAAACATAATTATTTTAAGCATTGAGAAGAGAGATTAATTAGGTTTGGAATAGCTAGGAAAGGATTCATTCCCTCATTCAACACTCATTTATTGAGCGGCTTCTACATGTCAGGCACTGGAGTACCATTATGAATAAGATCCTGGTCCTATCCTCAAGGAGGTAAGAAGGAAATTTCAAGACTATGTGACAAATATTGTAATATTGGTAAGCACAAGGTGCTACGAGAGCAATAAGATGTACATGTTTGAAAGATGATTAGGTAGAGGGGAAAAGAGAAAATAAAATAATAGTTAACATTTATTGAGCTCTTACTGTGCTAATGTGCTTTACATGTAGTATCTCCTTTCGTATGCATTACAACCCTACTATTATCCCCATTTTTAAGATCTGAAGTTAATTTGACCACGGCCATTATGGTAGTAAGCCAGATTCAAACCCAAGTCTATCTAACTCTAGATGCAGGGCTATTAACCTGTAATTTATATGCCTATTAGTCTAGTGGTGAAGATAACATAAGGAAAACAGGAAAAGGAATAAATAATGGGTCTTGTAGAAGAGTTTTTTATTGAGCAGTATTGGGAAACACGGCTGTATAGGTAGATGGAGTTAGAGTAGGGTGGGCCTGGAAGGGAAGAGTGTGGGGGCAGAAGACCTTAAAAGCCTGGTGGAGATCTTTTTATTGGAATTAGAAGGCAACAGTGATCTTCATAGATAGAGGAAAGGTGATATGCAGCAATCATTATCTGAAGAAGATTAGTCTGGCAGCAGTATGCAAGATGGATAAAAAGAAGAAGGATGAGCCATGAAGGTCAATGGGAATGTGAATGCAGTATAAGGTGATGAGGGTCCAGATAAGGTTAGTGGTAGTGTGAATAGAGAAAATGGTATAGATGCAATGGACATTTCAAAAGTGAGAAACTTTAACAGAACTTGACCAATAAACACAGGTATTGATAAAGAGAAGGTAAAGTCAAAGTTGACTTTGGTCATGTAGAAAATGGTCATGTAGAAAAGATGGGAGACATGGGAGAATGTGTTTCAGATGATGACTGTTTTGGATATACTATTTTTATTATGGATTTTATTTCAGATTATGCTGAATCTGAGGTACAATGGAATATCAATTAGAACTATTCAAAATGGAATTGAGAAGAAGGGCCTGGAGTTCAGGTAAGGGAGAGAATAGAGAAATATATTTGCAAATCATTAACATAAATGTTTCAAGTTGTGATAAACAAAGTAACTGGAACATAGGAAGTAATGGACTGAAACTTGGGACAGCCCACAGATAAGGAGGAGGAATTGAAATAGAAGCCAGTAAAAGTAACAGAAAACGACATGCAAATAATTTAACAAAATGTAGCATACAGAATAATTTCCATTCTTGTTCTTCTACAGAGTTTTGTGATGACTCAGACTCTGATTCCAATTAAAGGAAAACTCAGAGTTTCATGAAAATCAGTACTTAAAAACCCTCTCTGAGACAAAAAACTAAATGAAAAATAGGGTGGGAGGGGGGTGTTTTGGGTGTTCTTCTTTACTTTTATTTTTTATTCTTATTTTTGCTTTTTCTAGTACAAGGAAAATGTTCAAAAAATAGATTGGGGTGATGAATGCACAACTATATGATGGTACTGCAATTGTTCACAGTACACTTCAGATGATTGTATGGTATGTGAATATATCTCAATAAAATTGAATTTAAAAAACCCTCTTTGATTCAATCTAACATTTATTGAAGATTTCCCATTGTTCAGCCTTACTCTCACTTCCCCTGAGATATCTCATCTGGACTCAGACCTTAAGAAACTGGCAGCTTCTATTTTTTATCTCTCAGAAGCCATGAGCTGAGAACCTCGAACCTCCATGTTGAGAAATCCAACTAACCTGAGACTCTCGTGTAGCAGAGGTAACACATACATGCTCTGATTAACAGTCCCAGTCAAATCCAGGCTTATAGCTTTCCAGTCATGAGACATGAACCCTCCAGAACAGCACATATGCTAGATGAATACCACCAAGTGACCTCAGTCAACGCTGCATAGAAAAAAATCACCCAGTTGGTCTCTGCCCTAATTATTGACTCACAGACTTTTGAGGAATAATGCAATGGTTGTTGCTTAAGCCACTATGCTTTAGAGTAATTTTTTATGCTGCAATAGATTACTGGAACTGTGCATGTCATTTCTTGAGTCTCTATTTCTTCATCTATAAAGAAGGGAGTTTGACTAGATGATCTCTACATTTCTAAATTTCTTTGACTGTAGTCTTTGTTTAGTAACTCACTGGGACTAAATCACCTATACATAGAGTCTTCTATGTTAAAAGAAAAGCAAAAATATTTTATCAGTTAAGCAGATCGAGGCTCCTGAGCACAATGAGGGCTTTGGGGTTGGGTAAAAAGAAAAAGTGACAGCTTTCTCAGTGCCAGAATAGGGAGAAGGGTGGGATGAATATGGTGAATAGGAGAAGGGAGGAGCAGCAGCAGGGAAGGAGACAAAAAGTTGTAGTTTTACAGATGATGGCAGAGGAGACTTCTGTGTCAGCAGAAAAAGTGCTGGAGGTAGAGAAATAAAGATACTGAAAACAGACCAAAGGCACTGGATAGAGATGAAGGTGGTCCTTAGTCCACTGGAGGGAGAAAGTGACAAGAATTTACCCACTAGCTTCCATCTCCCATTGGTCAGAAGTTCTCTCCATCGGACATTAAATCCCCTGCCTTGCATTTCTGAGTTGTATTTGTGGGTATATGTGCATCCCTTGCCTCAGGGTCAATGACAAAAACCTAGGATAGGAGGCATAAGGCCAGGGGCTGCCTAGTGTGCCCTCATGAAATTAGTCAGAAGGGAATTATGTTGTTATTTTGGAATAAAATGTCGGAGACTCCCTGCCTTAAGTCTTTTACCTATAAACTATATTCTTCAATTATAGAAACCATTGAAGTTATAAAAATGAATCTAAAATTGGGCATCATATCAGCCATTCCAGGGATGGTTGCATGGTGTAAACTTCTAAGAACATAGAAAATTAAATTGTGACTTATTGTTACTTCATAATTTTAGGCTTGCAACCCCAGAAGAATTTGCAGGGGCTGCCATCAAGTGATATTAGTGCTATCTTGGCAGTTGAAAATTTCAGGTGAGTGACTGAAAAGTGCATGTGTAGTCAAAATAAATCACTCAATTAAGAGTCACAAGAGCTAGGTGCCAATTTCCATCTGCACCTATCTTGCTTATGACACAAGCTTTTGAAGACTAAATCACCAAAATTTGGTGGCGGGTGAGGGAAGGAAGAGAGAACAGTGAGGAGAGGGAGAGAGGGAATGAATTTGTCTAGTGGCAAGAAAGTAAAGTAAGGAAGGAAAGAAGTGAACCCACTTCCCTTTTCTGCTTCACACTGCTAACTTGTCCACAAGAGGCAGCATGAGGAGAGAAAGAAGCAGGGCCCCTAGAGGAGAGAATCTCCGTTGTTGGGTAGGCTCTACCACTTTATTAGCTGAGTGATCTTGGACAAGTTTCCTAAACTCTCACAGCCTGAGCCTTGTGGGCTCAATTGAGAGGATAAGAATATTAACATTATAGCTTTATTGTATGGATTAAATGAGATAATATTGTAAACGTGCTTTATTTTTCTCTTCTAGCACTTAATCTATATCTGACTCCCCTGATTCAACTGTGAACTCCTTGAGGGTAGGAGAGTGTGCCGGTTTGACTGTGTTATGTTCCCCAGAAAAAGCCATGTTCTTTGATGCAATCTTGTGGGGCAGAAGTTTTAGTGCTGATTAGATTGGAATCCTTTGAGTGTTTCCATGGAGATGTGCCCCACCCAACTGTGGGTGATGACTCTAATTGGATAATTCCATGGAGGTGTGTCCCCATCCATTCAGCATTATATATAGGTTCAGACAGAAGGAGCAAGCTTGCTACAGCCAAGAGGGACACTTTGAAGAAAGCACAGGAGCTGCAGAAGAGAGAAAGTTTGAAGATGGCCATTGAAAGCAGACTTGCTCTGGAGAAGCTAAGAGAGGACAAATATCCCAGGTGCAATTAAGAGTGACATTTTTGAACTGCTGCAACCTAGAGAGGAACATCGTCCTGGGAGAAAGCCATTTTGACACTAGAACTTTGGAGAGATGCCAGCCACGTGCCTTCCCACTAACCGAGGTTTTCCGGACACCATTGGCCATCCTCCAGTGAAGGTACCCGATTGCTGATGTGTTACCTTGGACACTTTATGGCCTTAAGACTGTAACTGTGTAACCAAATAAACCCCCTTTATAAAAGTCAGTCCATTTCTGGTGTTTTGCATTCCGGCAGCATTAGCAAACTAGAACAGAGGACATCACTTGTTTTAGCATCCCTGATTCTGGCAAAGCATCTAGCACAGGAGCAGAGACCAGAGAACAGCCCTTACATAAATAAAAGTTTAAATTAATATTCATTTATTTAACAAATATTAACTGGACCTTTTTATATGTGAAGAACTGTGCTAGGTAATGTTCAGGACTAGATACAAGAATTAATAATACATGTCCATAGGATGGGCTGGAGAGCAGAGTCTGGAGACAGTGGCATTAATAATACATTAAGATACAATGCAAACTTATATAAGTATGGAAAGGCATGATGCTTCCTAAGAATGAGAACAAATTCAGTGGAACATAGTGTGCTGGTTTGGAGCTGTTATGTACCCCAGAAAAGCCATGTTCTTTTAATCCATTCTTGTGGATGGGTCTTTTGATAAGGTTGTTTCCATAGAGATGTGACCTACCCCATTCAAGGTGGATCTTAATCCCCTTGCTGGAGTCCTCCATGAGGGCATAAAAGACAGATGAAACTCAGCACAGAGAGACATTTTGGAGACAGCCAATGGAACCAGAACCAGGAGAGAATCTAAGAGATGAAATTCAGAGTTTTCCCCAGAGAAGATAAGAGAGAACCCACAGATGCTTAGACAGAAATGCCCCAGGAGAAACAAGCAGGGACCCAGAGAAGCTGAGAAAGAGACACCCAGAGACATTTGGAGACAGCCATTTTGAAACCAGGGCCCAGGAGAGAAGGATAAGCAGACATCGCCATGCACCTTCCCATGTGACAGAGGAACCGCAGGTGCCAGCCGCCTGTCCTCACAGAAGGTATCTTCCTCTTGATGCCTTAATTTGGACATTTTCTTGGCTTTGCAACTGTAAATTTGTAACCTAATAAAGCCCCATTGAAGAAGACAACCCATTTCTGGTATATTGCATTCAAACAGCTTCCAGCAAACTGAAAACACATAGTGTGAAGGATAGAAACAAGGATATAAAGGTCATTGAGTCTCATTGTGAGGGCTCTCATACGACAAGTAGTATCAGTCAAGACTTTTTAATTACAAGGTTTAGGGTTGCAACCTGAACAAGCCTTGGCAGGGCAGCAATCCTTTCTTTGGTGTTGACTGGAACCAGAGACTAGAAAGATGTCAGGATCCTCCATCTCTCTCCTTCTCATTCTCTCTTTTCTTTCTGCTCCTCTCTGAATGGTGTCTTCATTTGCACCTACTGCACATGGCCTTCTCTACTTAGTGGGAAACATAGCTTTCAGCAGTATTACATTTTCCATAGGAAACAATTAAGAAAAGAGAACTTTCTTCTACCCCCTTCTGTTCCTTTCTCTCTCACCCAAATCCCCTAGGATTCTAGCCATAAAAGTCTGAGGAAAGTATTCAAAGGGATTAGACTTGGCTCACATGCCCAACCCTCACCAAATACTACACACAAAAAGATAAATTATTATCTCCAATAAAAATTGAATCAATGCCTATCCCAATTGCCATAGTCTTTTATTAGCTACCACAACAAGAAGCAAATAATTGGAGTTGGAGAGGTGTTTTTCCAGAGAAGATGTTGCTATTCTGGGATGACAAAATACTTTGAGTATACTAATATGCAATGAAACTTTAATTTCCATAATTATAATAATGTTAGTAATAATAATAACAATAACAAAATTTATTGAATGTTTACCATGTGTCAGGCTGTGTGAAAAGTTCTTCACAAATATTATTTTACTTAATCTTCCCAACAACTGTATGAGAAAGAGATATATTAATTCCTATTTTATAGTAAAGCAACTGAGGCACAGAGAAGATAAGCAAATTGTTCAGGATCATACAACTAATGAGTACAGATATAAATCCAGTTTTGTTTGACTCTCAAGACCATCCTTTAACCACTACCACACATAAAAATAGCAGAACAATTTGAGGCTTTAAAATAAATCTATCCTTTAGAAATTTCTCTCTTATAGTGATATGCAAACTGGATTTAAGCAAGGAGACATTGCAAATAAAGAGGCTGCTGAAATTTTTCAGAGATAATAGTGATGGCTTGAATTAGAGGAAAGAACTAACTCCAGAGATAGTTAGAAGGAGTTATCAGCATAACCTGGCAGTCATTTGTATAGGTGGATGAAAGGGTAAATTGAGCTAAGGATAATCCTTGAGGTTTATGGCTTGATTGATTAAAGAAGATAACTGTCTTTGTTTCTTACTTCCCTCTTTCCTTTCTTTCTTCCCTGCTTCATATCACAAGGGATTGGAGGTGCCTGGCATTGAAATGAACCAAGATAGACAATAAAAGATTGGAATAAGTTGAGGGTAAAACTAATGAAATCAATTCTGGGCAAATTGAGTTTAAGGTACCTATAGAATATTAAAATGACTATGTCAAATAGGAAGCTGGACATGCACCTGGAGCTCAAGAAAGAAGGGTGCTGAGGTTAAATAAAAAATCACAACACCCAATCAAGCCTTGGTACTCCAATCTAGTTGGTTTGACCAATGCTTTTCACTTTGTTTCCCAAGTCAGGGAGAAGAGTTTGGCACAAATAGTAATTATAACTCAAGCAAACTGTATTTAATTACATAACCTCAGGTATCCAAATTTAATTCCACAAAATTTACATATTAAACTGGAGCATTTGAAGGATTAATGATAAAGGAGAGCAGGGATGAATAAATTGGAACTATTTATGGATCCTGTTTCACCATAATAATAAATTGGTTAATGGTTATCTCTGGGTGGTGGGATTTTGTTTATTTTGTTTCTCTCCATTTCCTAATTTTGTACTATTGTAATATTAAAAGAGTTATTTAAAACTCATGCAGCATACTTAGGTAGGTTTCTGGCCATGTGGGTCTGTGAGAGCATTTGAAAGCTCCCAGGTGTCCAAACATGGTCTCTTTCTGGGAGCTCTCCAGGGTGCTGGACTGACTCTCCTTAAACTGATCAGCCCTTGCATCTCTCTTCTGGTCTATTACTCTTGTCCCACCATGAATCCTGCCCTTCTGATCAGGTGCCTGTCTAAACTATATCTAACTGGCAATTTAGTTCCTTTTATGAATTCCCAAAAGGGTGTGTGCAGGTTTGGATGTATTATGTCCCCCAAAATGCCACGTTCTTTAATGCAATCTTGTGGGGGCAGATGTATTAGGGTTGATTAGGTTGGAATCCTTTGATTTGGTGCTTCCACAGAGATGTGCCTCAATCGACTGTGGGTTAAATGTTTGATTAAATTATTTCCATTGAGATATGGACCCCGCCCATTCAGGGTGGGTCTTGATTTCATCACTGGGGTCCTATAAAAGAGCTCAAAAACAGAAGAACCTCAGAGCAGCTGACAGCGAATTTTGGAGAGAAGCTGAGAGGGACATTTTGGAGACGGCTGTTGAAAGCAAACTTTTGCTAATGCTTTAGAGATGCTATCCCAGAGTTTGCTCCAGAGAAGCTAAGAGAGGGCAAAATGCCCCGAGATCAACATTTTGAAGAGCTGAGAGAGAAGCTGGAACATAACTGAGGATCAGCAGATGCCAGCAACATGCCTTCCCAACTAACAGAGGTTTCCGGACACCATTGGCCTTCCTTTGGTGACGTTTACTTGTGCTGATGCCTTAATTTGGGCATTTTCATGGCCTTCAGACTGTAAATTTGTAACCAAATAAACCCCCTTTATAAAAGTCTATCCATTTCTGGTATTTTACATTCTGGCAGCATTAGCAAACTGGAACAGGCTGTAACTATTAACTTTATGCTTATGTCTTCAAAATCTATAGACCCAATAAAGTTCTTCTCACTCAAGCTCTTCTTTTCAATTAGCTTTCAGTAATTTATTAAACAAATATTATTGAGAATTTATTATCAGTCACTGCACTAGGAACTGGGATTATAATATGAACACAATGACATGATTTGTCCCTCCCAGAGCTTACAAGTTAGTCTGTAGGGGTGTTGGGGGCAGGCACTAATCAAATAGTGGGATAAATAAGTGCATAATTATGTACTGTGCTAACTGCTGTCAATGAAAGCCTCATAGGCCTATGAGGGCTTATAACAGGGAGAATCTAACTTCATAGCAGGGTTAGGGAAGTCTTGCTTAAGGATAAGATATTTGAACTATGATCTGAAAGATGAACAGAAGTTAACTAGTTATGAGGGGTTGGGATGGGGGAACATTAGTGGTAAATGTAACATTAAGAGTAAGGTGCTGCAGTGAGATGCAGAATGGCACCTCACATTGTGGGAAGGCCTGCATGGCTGGAGCACAGAGAGCAAGGGGAAGAGCGCACAAGCTGAGACTAAAAGGACTGATAGGGGCTACACCATAGAGAACTATGGGCCACAAAGAAGATTCATATTCCTAATCTAAAATCAGCAGGTAGACATTGAAGGATTTTAAGTAGGGTGTTGATATGACTGCATTTTCAAAAGACTTTTCTGGCTACTTGCTGGAGAACAGATTACAGGGTTTCTCAACCTTAGCACTATTGACATTCGATAGTTCTTTGTTGGGGGAGGGGATCCTGTAAATTGTAGGATTTTTAGCAGCATCCCTAACTTCTATACGCTAGATGCCAATATCACTCCCCCCACATGGAGTTAAGGCAACCAAAAATGCCTCAAGGCATTGCAAAGTGTCCCCTGGGGAAAAATTATCCTTGGGTAAGAAACACTAAATCAAGGAAAGAGCAAGAGAGGATGGGGTGGTGGGAGGAATCATTTGGAGGCTTTTACAGTTGTCCCAGTGAGAGATTGTGGTAGCTTTTACTTCAGGAGGCGGAAAAGGAAGGAAGGGGACTAATTAGGGAGATGTTTAGAAAGTAAAGTCAACAGGATGTGGTACGAGATTGAAATGGGAGGAGAAAGTAGAAGGAGTTAAGGAAAAGGAATAAATTTCTAGCTTAAGCGTCTGGATGGGTCTTGGAGCCATAAGGTAAGGATCCTAGATAGATCCTAGATTTTGATCCAATGCCAAAATGGAATGAGATTTTTGGAGGTCTCGAGAGATGTGAGTATATTTTGCATTTGGGAGGAACATAAATCACTAGAGGCCAAAGGGCACACTGTGTTAGTTAATTACATTGGTCTCCCCCAATGAAATTTGCCTCTCAGGAGTCAGGCACTTGTAGTCCCTTCACTTGAATCTGGGTTGTATTTGTGACATTTAACCAATAGCTTTGGCAGAAGTAATGTTTTGGAACTTCTGAGCCCAGGTATTAAAAAGGCTTGGCAGCTCCCACTTTTGCACTATGGGGGAAGCCTGTAGCCATGCAAGAAGTCCAAGTACCCTGAGACCACCATGCTGTGAGAAGCCCAACACTGCCATTTGGAGAGGTCATGTAGAAGAAAACTGGGCCCTCTTGCCAACAGCCCCAGCAGAGCTGGGTCAACAGTTAGCACCTACTTGTTAGCTATGTGATACCATCTTGGATGTGGATCCTCCAGCCCTAGTTGATGTGTGGAGCTGATGAGCTGTCCCCACCTGAAGAAATTGCAGAATTGTGAGCAAATAAGTGAGTAGGCAATGATTTCTTAGATATGATACTAAAAGCCCAAGTAACCAAAGGAAAAAGATCTTCATAAAAATTAAAAACTTTTGTGTATCAAATGACACTATCAAGAAAGTGAAAAGATAGCCCACAGATAGGTAGAAAATATTTAGAAATCTGATAAAGGACTAGTATCTAGAATATAAAGTATCTGGATACACAGTATCCAGAATATATAAAGAACTTCTACAATAATATAAAGACAACCCAATTAGAAATGAGCAATGTATCTGAATAGACATTTCCCCAAGGGAAATATACAAATGGTCAATAATCACATGAAAAGATACTCAACATCATTACCCGTCAGGGGAATGCATATCGAAATCACAATGAGCTGTCAGTTCACACCCACTAGGATGGCTCAAATCAAAATGATAGACAGTAGTAAGTATTGGTGAGGATGTAGAGAAATTGGAATCCTCATACATTGCTGCTGGAAATGTAAAATGTTGCAATCACGTTGGAAAATAATTTGGCAGTTCCTAAAAATGTTAAACATAGAGCAACCATATTATCCAATAATTCCACTTCTAGGTATATACCCAAGAGAAATGAAAATGCATTTCCACACAAAATTTTGTACATGAATGTTCATAGCAGCACTATTCATAATAGACAGAAAGTGGAAGCAACCCAAATTACCATCAACTAATTAATGGATAAATAAAATGTGGTCATAGAATAATATATTATTCAGTTATAAGAAATGAAGTACTGATACATGCTACAACATGGATGAACCTTTGAAACATTATTCTACGTGAAAGAAGTCAGACACAAAAGACCACATATTCCATGTATATGAAAAGTCCAAATACACAATTTTCTAGAGACAGAAAGCAAATTAGTGGATGCCTAGGGCTGGGAGGTGGGAAGAAATTGAGAGTGACTGCTAATGGTTACAAGGTTTCTTTTTGAAATGATGAAAATATTCTAAAATAGGTTATGGTAAAGACTGCACAACTGTGAATATACTAAAAATCATTGCATTGTACTCTTAAAATGAATGAATTGTATGGTATGTAAATTATCTCTCAACAAAGCTGTCAAAAATGTATTCACCCATATTCTGTTGATAGTTCATTCTTAAAATAGAAAAAGGGATATTTATAAAAATATGTATAAGATATTCCCTCAATCATGGGACATGCCCTTATGAAGCTCGGTACTGCAAAGGAGAGGCTAAACTTGCATATAATTGTGCCTAAGAGCCTCCCCCTGAGTACCTCTTTGTTGCTCAGATGTGGCCCTCTCTCTCTCTAACTGAGCCTCCTCAACAAGTGAACTCACTGCCCTCCCCCCTACATGGGACCCGACTCCCAGGGGTGTAAATCTCCCTGGCAATGCAGAATATCACTCCTGGGGATGAATCTGGACCGGCATTGTGGGACTGAGAGTATCTTCTTGACCAAAAGGGGGATGCAAAATGAGACAAAATAGTTTCAGTGGCTGAGAGATTTCAAATGGAGTCGAGAGGTCACTCTGGTGGACCCTCTTATGCACTATATAGATAACACCTCTTAGGTTTTGATGTATGGAATAGCTAGAAGTAAATATCTGAAACTACCAAACTCCAGCCCAGTAGTCTGGACTCCTGAAGACAATTATATAATAATGTAGATTACAAGGGGTGACAGTGTGATTGTGAAGACCTTGTGGATCACATCCCCTTTATCTAGTGTATGGATGAGTAGAAAAATGGGGATAAAAACTAAAGGACAAATGGGGTGGGATGGGGGGATGATTTAGGTGTTCTTTTTTCACTTTTATTTTTTATTCTTGTTCTCGTTCTTTCTGATGTAAGGAAAATGTTCAGAGATAGATTGTGGTGATGAATGCATAACTATGTTATCATACTGTGGACAGTTGATTGTATACCATGGATGATTGTATGGTGTGTGAATGTATTTCAATAAAACTGAATTTAATTAAAAAAATGTGTAAGACATAAAGAATAACAATACAAAAACACCTGTGTACTCATCACCCAGTTTAAGAAATGTAAGTTTTTGTTTACTCTCATAAGTTATTCATTTACTCCTTGAACTCACATGTTAGGACAAAAAGGATATAACTGGTTTTTTCTATATATGAAATATATTTTAATATTTTATTTCTGAAAAATTAATTTTATGTATGTTTTTTTAAATTCCCCCCCACTTTTCAGAAGTTCAACTATAGAGATAGATATGATGCCTTTATATTGCAGAAGCAACTTGCACCACCAGTAACTTTTGCTTTCATATGCAGGAGTTGATCCCAGCCAGAACCAGCCTTCTGAAGAAGTAGGGAATGGGCAGGATTTTCCTGTGCCTGGAGCCTCTTGGGACAAAAAAGCCCCTACTATTGCTGAAATTATTTTTTATTGTAGAAGTTATGGGTTTACAGAAAAATCACGTATAAAGTATAGGGCTCCCATATACCACCTATTATTAACATCTTGCATTGGTATGGTATATTTGTTACAATTGATGAAAGCACATTTTTATAACTGTGTGTTAATGGAGATAGTATGCATGATTTGCAATGGGTGGAGGTGGCCTAAGGGTACATCGACCGAGGAACAGAATGGTGAACTGTTGTGTGTCCATACAATGAAATAGTGAGGAATTGCAAGAAGGAGTGAAGCTGTGAGACATGCAACGAAGTGAATGGATCCTGTAGACAGTATTTTGAGTGAACTACTCCAGAAACAAAGGCAAACATTACAATGGCTCACCAATATGGACTAACTGCAATGTGTAAACTCATAATTGAAACTTAGAGCACAGCTTATCAGGGGAACACTTATTGTAATGGTCCCTAGATTGTAAGCTCTTAACAGCAGTCATATCTGTTCCTGAATTGTAATGGCTATGTCCAGATTCTGAGATGCTGATCCCTTTCTGTATAACCTGATCAATCCCTGGAACTTTGGGTATCTGTATGACACCTGAAATTCAGAACTAGTATGCAGCAGATATGAATGTCAGTATTAGCACATACAGCAACTTAAACAGCTGAAGAAGAGTCCAGACTTCAATTAGAGATATGATCTGCTTCATATCTAGGCTAGGACAAGGGCAAATTGGGCCAAAAGGTAAAAGATGATATTGACTGTGTTTCAAAACTTCGAATTCCATGTGAGACCAAGGGAAGAGATGTTTATTTGGTGCAGGACCTGTATTTCCTAAACAATTTAACTCATACTGTTTGTTCAAATACCACAATTACATGGAACTTTGAATAGGAAGTGAAACCTGGTAGGTTTGCATAGGTTAGTGTGAAATAGTGACATATCCCAAAGTAATTTGGGCAGGGAATAAAAATATATATGCAGGGCTCCCCTGAGGAGGTAGAGGAAAAGCGGAGGTGTTGGGCTTCCTCACCTGGATTGTTGCTGATGTTCACACAAACATTGAGGACTAGCGGTTTGGTGTGCTGAGCCCTCTATCTCAGGACTTGATCTTATGAAGCTTGTTACTGCAAAGGAGAGGCTAAATGTGCTTATAATTTTGCCTAAAAATCTCCTCCTAAGTGCCTCTTTGTTGCTCAGATGTGGCCCTCTCTCTCTAGCTAAGCCAACTTGGCAGGTGAACTCACTGTCCTCCCTGCTACATGGGATCTGACCCCAGAGGTGTAAATCTCCCTGGCAACACAGGATATGACTCCTGAGGATGAATCTGGACCCAACATAGTGGGATTGAGAACATCTTCTTGATCAAAAGGGGGATGCAAAATGAAACAAAGATTCAGTGGCTGAGAGATTCCAAAGGGAGTCAAGAGGTCACTCTGGTGGGCACTCTTATGAACTATACAGATAACCCTTTTTAGGTTTTAATGCATTGGAATAGCTAGAAGTAAACACCTGAAACTATCAAACTGCAACCCAGTAGCCTTGACTCTTGAAGATGATTGTATAACAACGTAGCTTACAAGGGGTGAAAGTGTGATTGTGAAAGCCTTGTGGATCACACTCCCTTTATCCAGTGTATGGATGGATGAGTAGAAAAATGGGGACGAAAACTAAATGGAAAATGGAGGGGGCGGATGATTTGGGTGTTCTTTTTTACTTTTATTTTTCATTCTTATTTTTACTTTTTCTGGTACAAGGAAAATGTTCAAAAAACAGATTGGGGTGATGAATGCACAACTATATGAACAGCTGATTGTACACCATGAATGATTATATGATATGTGAATATATCTCAATAAATCTGTATTTTAAAAAAAAGATCATGGCTCTTCTGGGGTCCATAACAGTTTCAAACCATCACAACCTTTATTCTTTTGCATATGGAGATCCAGTTTTCTCAGCACCATTTGTTGAAGAGGTTATTCTTTCCCAATTGAGTGGTCTTTGTCCCTTGCAAAAATCGATTGGCCATAAAAGTGAGGGCTGGTTTCTGAACTCTCAGTTAAATTCCATTGGTCTATACATCTGTCCTTGTGCCAGTACCAGGCCTTTTTGATTATTGTGGCTTTGTAATAAGTTTTAAGTTCAGGAACTGTGAGTTCTCCAACTTCATTCTTCTTTTTTTGTTTTTCAGGCCCCTTACCCTTACATATATATTTGATGACTTTCTTTTTCCCATTTCTGCAAAGAATGCTATTGGAATTTTGATTGGGATTGCATTGAATCTGTAAATTTCTTTGAGTACAGCTGACATCTTGACAATATTTGGTATTCCAATCCATAAACATAAAATGTCCTTCCAGTTATTTAGATCTTCCTTAATTTCTTTTATTAATTTTTCGTAGTTATCTGTGAACAAGTTCTTTGGTTTATTCCTAGACATTTAAATCTTTTAGTTGCTATTATAAATGGAAATTTTTTCTTGATATCTTCTTCCAATTGTTCCTTGATAGCATATAGAAACACTACTGATTTGGGGGTGTTGATCTCAGACCCCACAACTTTGCTGAATTCACTTATTAACTCCAAAAGGATGTTAGCCAAAAGAGAAAATAGATAAATGGGAACTCCTCAAGCTTAGAAGTTTCTGCACCTCAAAGGAGTTTCTCAAAAAGGTAAAGAGGCAGCCAACTCAATGGGAAAAAATTTTTGGAAACCATGTATCTGACAAAAGACTGATATCTTGCATATACAAAGAAATCCTACAACTCAATGACAATAGTACAGACAGCCCAATTATAAAATGGGCAAAAGATATGAAAAGACAGTTCTCTGAAGAGGAAATACAAATGGCCAAGAAACACATGAAAAAATGTTCAGCTTCACTAGCTATTAGAGAGATGCAAATTAAGACCACAATGAGATACCATCTAACACCGGTTAGAATGGCTGCCATTAAACAAACAGGAAACTACAAATGCTGGAGGGGATGTGGAGAAATTGGAACACTTATTCATTGTTGGTGGGACTGTATAATGGTTCAGCCACTCTGGAAGTCAGTCTGGCAGTTCCTTAGAAAACTAGATATAGAGCTACCATTCGATCCAGTGATTGCACTTCTCGGTATATACCCGGAAGATCGGAAAGCAGTGACACGAACAGATATCTGCACGCCAATGTTCATAGCAGCATTATTCACAATTGCCAAGAGATGGAAACAACCCAAATGTCCTTCAACAGATGAGTGGATAAATAAAATGTGGTATATACACACGATGGAATACTACGCGGCAGTAAGAAGGAACGATCTGGTGAAACATATGACAACATGGATGAACCTTGAAGACATAATGCTGAGCGAAATAAGCCAGGCACAAAAAGAGAAATATTATATGCTACCACTAATGTGAACTTTGAAAAATGTAAAACAAATGGTTTATAATGTAGAATGTAGGGGAACTAGCAGTAGAGAGCAATTAAGGAAGGGGGAACAATAATCCAAGAAGAACAGATAAGCTATTTAACGTTCTGGGGATGCCCAGAAATGACTATGGTCTGTTAATTTCTGATGGATGTAGTAGGAACAAGTTCACTGAAATGTTGCTATATTATGTAACTTTCTTGGGGTAAAGTAGGAACATGTTGGAAGTTAAGCAGTTATCTTAGGTTAGTTGTCTTTTTCTTACTCCCTTGTTATGGTCTCTTTGAAATGTTCTTTTATTGTATGTTTGTTTTCTTTTTAACTTTTTTTTTCATACAGTTGATTTAAAAAAAAGAAGGGAAAGTTAAAAAAAAAAAAAAAAGAAAAAAGACAAACAAGGAAAAAAAAAAAAAGATGTAGTGCCCCCTTGAGGAGCCTGTGGAGGGTGCAGGGGTATTCGCCTATCCCACCTCCATGGTTGCTAACATGACCACAGACATAGGGGACCGGTGGTTGGATGGGTTGAGCCCTCTACCATAAGTTTTACCCTTGGGAAGACGGTTGCTGCAAAGGAGAGGCTAGACCTCCCTATATTTGTGCCTAGGAGTCTCCTCCTGAATGCCTCTTTGTTGCTCAGATGTGGCCCTCTCTCTCTGGCTAAGCCAACTTGAAAGGTGAAATCACTGCCCTCCCCCCTACGTGGGACCAGACACCCAGGGGAGTGAATCTCCCTGGCAACGTGGAATATGACTCCCGGAGAGGAATGTAGACCCGGCATCGTGGGATGGAGAACATCTTCTTGACCAAAAGGGGGATGTGAAAGGAAATGAAATAAGCTTCAGTGGCAGAGAGAATCCAAAACGAGCCGAGAGGTCACTCTGGTGGGCACTCTTACGCACACTTTAGACAACCTTTTTTAGGTTCTAAAGAATTGGGGTAGCTGGTGGTGGATACCTGAAACTATTAAACTACAACCCAGAACCCATGAATCTCGAAGACAGTTGTATAAAAATGTAGCTTATGAGGGGTGACAATGGGATTGGGAAAGCCAAAAGGACCAAACTCCACTTTGTCTAGTTTATGGATGGATGTGTAGAAAAGTCGGGGAAGGAAACAAACAGACAAAGGTACCCAGTGTTCTTTTTTACTTCAATTGCTCTTTTTCACTCTAATTATTATTCTTGTTATTTTTGTGTGTGTGCTAATGAAGGTGTCAGGGATTGATTTAGGTGATGAATGTACAACTATGTAATGGTACTGTAAACAATCGAAAGTACAATTTGTTTTGTATGACTGCGTGGTATGTGAATATATCTCAATAAAATGATGATTTAAAAAAAAAAAAAAGTAAGTTGTTATTCAGAAATTATTTTTGAATTATTATCAAACCAGATGACTAAGATTATGCAATTGCCTACTTAAAACAATTTACAAATAAAAATAGAATAAAATTATTTTACCTGTCTGGAAAAAAAAAAAAAAAAAAAAAAGAAAGGATGTTAGCTGTGGGTTTTTCATAAATGGCCTGTATTAGATTGAGGAAGTTTCCTTCTATTCCTAGTTTTTTAAGTGTTTTTATCAAGAAGGAGTGCTGAATTTTGTCACATGCCTTCTCTGCCTCAATTGAGATGATCGTGGGGGTTTTTTCCCCTCATTCTGTTAATGTGGTGTATTACATTAATTGATTTTCTTATGTTTAACCACCCTTACATACCTGGGATAATCCCACTTGATCATGGTGTATAATTCTTTTAATGTGCTGTTTGAGACTGCTTGTTAGTATTTTATTGAGGATTTTTGCATCTATATTTATAGGATATATTGGTGTGTAGTTTTCTTTTCTTGTATCTTTTTCTGGCTGTGGTATGAGGGTGATGTTGGCCTTATAGAATGAATTAGGGAGAATTCCCTCCTCTTCAATGTTTTGGAATAGTTTGAACAAGATTGTATTAATTCTTCTTGGCTGCTTGATCAGAGTCTCTACGAAGCCATCTGGTCCTGGACTTTTCTTTTTTAGGAGGACTTGGATTACTGATTGAATCTTTTTAATTGGTCTGTTGAGATCTTCTATTTCTTCTTGAGTCAATGTAGGTAGTTCATGTGTTTCTAGGAATTTGTCCATTTCATCTAGGTGATCTATTTTGTTGGCATATAGTTTGTTCATAGCATCTTCTTGTAGTCCTTTTTATTTCAGTGGGGTCATTAGAAATGCCATCCTTTTCATCTCTAATTTTAGTCATTTGTGTCCTCTCTCTTTTATCCTTTGTCTATCTAGCTAAAATTTGTCAATTTTATTGCTCTTTCCAAAGAACCAACTTTTGGGTTTGTTGATTCTATTTTTTTTTTAATTCTTTATTTCTGTAATCTTTGTTATTATGATTTTTATTGTTATCATCTTTTTTGCTATAATCTTTGTTTAATATTGTGTTAATGGCTGGTTAAGTTAGGACTGGGACAAAGAGAAAAGAGTTTTCAGCAACTAGAGGGCTGCTAGAAGGCTACAGCTACAGCCAGAGACCTGGCATTTTGGAAGATAGAACATAGCCCATGAATTTCACTACCTGACTCTTCCATACACTTCTTGGATTTGGCCTAGAGGTGGTTCACTTGCAGTTGGTTCAGACCTCTTGGAAATGAATTGTTGTGAGCTAGACATAATAATAAACTATGTTGCTAAATAGTTAGACAATGATTCCTTGTATGGGAGACTGTAGGAGATTCTACTTCATAGCTAGGGAATGTGGTAATGCCAAATAATGACTGTGTTATGATCTCTATTTGTTTTTTCGAACTTTCGATTTCTACCTTATATATGTCCACTGTTTTCATTATACGCTTCATCTCTTTTGCCATATCTTCCCTAAACTTTCTGAATTGATCCAGCACTAGCTGTTTAAATTCCTGTATCTCAGTTTAAGTATAAGTTTGTTCCTTTGACTGGGCCATAACTTCACCCCTCCTAGTGTAAGTTGTAGTTTTCTGTTTTCTAGGCATCTGGCCTCCTTGGTTACCCCAATTAGGTTTTCCTAGACCAGAATGGGCTCAAGTCTTGAAAGGAGGCAACAGTTTCAGGTCTCCCTCTGGGTGTCTTAGAATATTGATGCACCCTGTGAGGCCTCAAGTCACTGCACTCTTCTGCCCAGCACGTGGTGCCTGTCAGCCTGTGGCTCCAGACTGGTGTAAGGAGATGTGGCCTGTGGCTGTTTTCCTCCAGGCTCTGGGGTCTGGTTCTGAATGGAAGGGAGATAGTAGAGCTTGGCACCTCCTCTTTCCTCTTAGGGAAGATATACCACCTGGGGAGAGGTCATTTGCATTTGAACAGTTTCTGACTCTGTTACCTCCACCCTTGTCTGGGTCTGAGCATTGGGAATTGAAAATGGCTGAGGCTTTTTCCACTAAGCCAAAAAAAGGAAAGAAAGAGCCCCTTCAGGGTCAGTCTGCAGCCCCCTTCAGTATCACCCATCAGCGAGAGACAGCACACAGTCTTCTGGGTTCCCTGTCCCTCCCAGAGAGGTCCTCCAGCTCTCCAAGGTCAGTCATCACTAAAAGCCTCTGTCTGCTTGTTGGGGATTTATAGCTTGTAGTGAGCAGTCCACGTTTGTTAATTAAAACCCTGGATGGAGCTCAGCTGAGCTATATTCGCTTGCTCGGAGAGTGGTGCTCTCTAGCACAGCAAGGCTTTGCAATTTTGGAAAGTGCTGCTCTCTAGCACCATGAGGCTTTGCAGTTCAGGCCATGGGAGGAGGGGTCTCCCAGCTCAGGTCTGCAGCTTTTACTTACAGATTTTTTGCTGCAATCTTGGGCATTCCTCCCAATTCATGTTGGTGTATGATAAGAGGACAGTCATGTTTGTCCCCCCAAAGTTATTACAGATTATTTTCTAGTTGTTCCTGGCTATTTGCTAGTTGTTCCAGGGGGACTAATTAACTTCCACTCCTCTCTATGCCTCCATCTTCTTTCTCTCCATGTCCCCATTTGTTTTGACGTAGTGGCACATACATATTTTTCTCCTTCACAAGGACTGCCAGTTATTGAAGGGGAGTAACTTGCATGAGTTACTCCTAATACAAGTTAGTATCTAGTGTTTTTTTTTGTGTGTGTGTGTGGATTCAGTTGGATTTTTTACATACAGGATCATATTGCCTGTGACTAAAGACAATTTTTCTTCTTCCTTTCTAATTTGTATGTCTTTATTTTGTTTTATTTCATTTTATACCTTATTTTATTTTTTCCTTACTGTACTGGATAGAACCTACAGTACAATGTAGGTAGAAGTGTTTAAAGCAAACATCCTTGCCTTGTTCATCATCTTTTATCACTACTTATGATGTTAGCTGTAGGTCTTTTGTAGATGCCTTTATCATGCTAAAAACAGTTCCCTTTTACTCTTAGTTTATTGAAAGCTTTTATCAAGAATGTTTTGGACTTCATCAAAGATTTTCCCGTGTCTATTGAAACAATCTTATGGCTTTTTGTCATTTATTTTATTAATATAGCATCAATTAGATTAATTGATTTTGGAGTGTTAAAACAATAGAAGGATAAATTCTACTTGGTTGTGGTATATAATACTTTTACATGTTGCTGGGCTTGGTTTGTAATATGGGGTTGTGGCTTTTTATGTCCATATTCATGAAGGATATTGGTCTGCAATTTGCTCTTCTTGTGTTGACTTTGCCTGTCTTTGGTATCAGGGTAATATTGGCCTCATAGAATGAGTTAGGTAACATTCCCTCATCATGTATTTTCTGGGAGAATTTATGAAGGATTGGTATTATATCTTTAAAGAAGTCATCTGGGCCTGAAATCTTCTTTGTTGGACTATATTTAATTACTAATTCAACTTCTTTACCTGTTATAAATCTACTCAGATTTTCTATTTTCTTGAGTCAGTTTTGGTAATTTGTGTCTTTCTAGGAATTTGTACATTTCATCTAAGTTGTCTGATTTATTGGTATAAAGTTGTTCATAGAATTCAAATGTATTTTTAAACCATCTCTCTGTTTGCTGGAGGTCCAACTGATTGGACAGTGCAAGAGAGGTTGAGAGGATGCAGGAAGAGCTGTTAGGAGTCTGGCTATATATCTGAAGTGAAAGAAGGCAATTATTTGTTCTTTCTTTATGGCACTGAAGATGAAGAAGATTTTTGGATTTGATAAATTTTAGGACATATAATCAATATTCAATAGCTCCCCAATTCCTCAATATGTTTCTCACTGTGAAGAATGGAGAGACAGCTAAGAAAATTCAGTAAAACTCTCAGTTAGTATTAGAAGTCCAGTTGAGGCTGGAGAGCAAGGAGCTATATTGCTATCAGGCAGCATGGTTGTCTGTTGTTCTCATACAGTGCTCATTAGCATGGGTGAGCTAGTGAAGTACGCAGACGGTTGGAGTCATTCAGAGTTGGGTTATGCTAAGTGTATGCAGTGAAAAGGCAGTGGATCAAAGGAATTTAGGATATTGGCAAGAAAGTGATTGAAGGGATGGATCATGGATCTAGGTTGGCTAAAGAAGGAAGCAAAAATAGGTGGGGCTGATGTAGAGGGAGTAAGCAGAAGATGCTTGACACATTGGAGTCTCAGATGTGTTTGAAGAGCACATAGCATTTCACAAAAAAAATGATCTGAGGATGGAAGAGTCTCTATTTTTAGCCTAAAAAAAATTTAAGTGCCACTTTCCCTTAAACAATTCAGGTTGATTTCATCTGGATCTTTCTTGGTTCCATTATTTATTTCTAGAGATGAAGCAACCAAAATGGGACAGAGTATTTTAGACATGGGTATGTCATAGTTAATTCAAGTTAGGAAAGTGTTTTCAATTTAGTTTTCCATATAATTTTTGGTGATATCCAATCTTTAATTGGTGTGTTGCCTCAGCAGTTTGAGGATTACTATCAAAAACTCAAAAGAGTTAATACTGACTTACCATTATTCTCTAAATATATTTTAAATACATGTTGCCTTCATTTGTTCATGTTGAAACTCAGTTGATATTTTTTCCCAATATCACTGATTTACAGCAGCTTTCTCTAGTTTATCCTCAGAAGTTTGGATTTCATCACATGGAAGAGCTAAGTGTCATCTATACATAACTTCCCCACTTAAAGTCCCACTTTCTTCATCTTTGAAATAGGATAATAATACACTACTCATGGAGAATGCAGGGGTATTCGCCTACCCCACCTCCATGGTTGCTAACATGACCACAGACATAGGGGACTGGTGGTTTGATGGGTTGAGCCCTCTACCACAGGTTTTATCCTTGGGAAGACGGTTGCTGCAAAGGAGAGGCTAGGCCTCCCTATGGTGGTGCCTAAGAGCCTCCTCCCGAATGCCTCTCTGTTGCTCAGATGTGGCCCTGTCTCTCTAGCTAAGCCAACTTGAAAGGTGAAATCACTGCCCTCCCCCCTACGTGGGATCAGACACCCAGGGGAGTGAATCTCCCTGGCAACGCAGAATATGACTCCCAGGGAGGAATGTAGACCCGGCATCGTGGGACGGAGAACATCTTCTTGACCAAAAGGGGGATGTGAAAGGAAATGAAATAAGCTTCAGTGGCAGAGAGATTCCAAAAGGAGCCGAGAGGTCACTCTGGTGGGCACTCTTATGCACACTTTAGACAACCCTTTTTAGGTTCTAAAGAATTGGGGTAGCTGGTGGTGGATACCTGAAACTATCAAACTACAACCCAGAACCCATGAATCTCGAAGACAGTTGTATAAAAATGTAGCTTATGAGGGGTGACAATGGGATTGGGAAAGCCATAAGGACCACACTCCACTTTGTCTAGTTTATGGATGGATGAGTAGAAAAATAGGGGAAGGAAACAAACAGACAAAGGTACCCAGTGTTCTTTTTTACTTCAATTGCTCTTTTTCACTCTAATTATTATTCTTGTTATTTTTGTGTGTGTGCTAATGAAGGTGTCAGGGATTGATTTGGGTGATGAATGTACCACTATGTAATGGTACTGTAAACAATCGAAAGTACGATTTGTTTTGTATGACTGTGTGGTATGTGAATATATCTCAATAAAATGAAGATTAAAAAAAAAATACACTACTCATAAGATTGTTGTGAACATTAAGTAAGAAATCCATGTAAAAGGCCTAGTATGATGTCTGATAATCTGCCTTCCTTATTGGGCTCCTTAATAATTGAATACTCCCAGATTTTCCTTTTTTTTTTTCCTATTAGAACAAGTTAAAACTCCTTGATGAACTGCAGATATATTCAAAGGTTATGACAGCCAATCATGTGCATATGAATATTCAGAATTATATAATTACTATAACATTGACTTAATAGTTTCAGATCATAGTACAGTCAGGTCAGCATACATTATGAGTAAGGTTAGGGATTAATCAATACAACAACTTACCAGGATATTTTCTCTTTCCAACTTTAGACATATTTTGATTAAATCAGCACAAAACTTCAATTATAGAAACACAGAAAAACACGTAAATATATAATCACAATTATGTCTAAGAATAATCCTTTTGGAAAATCCATGTGCTTCCCCCTGCTTTTTTTTTTTTTTTCCTTAGCTGGGGGAAGTGTTATGATTATTGACAGACTGTCCTTCAAGCAACTGTTTAAAATGAGTTTTCAAACAATCCTCTGTAGCTGAAATTTGATCATTTGATAACTATAAGCCTTAGATACTATGGAGGCTTGGAGCTATGTAACTCCAAATAAACATGTCCTTAAACTTAATCCGTTCCAGTAGGTGTGAACCAATTGTAAATAGGACCCTCTGATAAGGTTGCTTCAGGAAAGATGTGGCCGGATTAAATCAGCATGAGTCTTAATCCTATCATTGAAGGCTTTATAGGGAGGGTCACAGAGAGAAAGAGAAAAAGCCACACAGGGAGCAACTAGAAGTTGGAAGTCAATGGAACCAAGAAGCCAGGAGAGGCCACCATGTGTATTGCCATGTGACAGAAAAGCAAAGGACCAAGGATTGCCACAGCCAGCCCCAGAGGGCCACAGTCTTCTTGGAGAGAACATCACCTTAATGACAACTTGATTTTGGACTTCTAGCTGCAAAACTATGAGCCAATAAATTCCCAAAGTTTAAGCCAAACCATTCATTGTATTTGTTTTAGCAGCAAGGAAACCAAAACAGATAGTGTGATGATTAAATTCATCTGTCAACTTGGCTAGGTTATGGTGTTATGGTGTCCAGTTGTTTGGTCAAGCAAGCACTGGCCTGATTGTGAGGGTATTTCATAGATGGATTTACAACTACAGTCAGTTGATTGCATCTACAGCTGATTGAATTTGCAATCAACAAAGGAGTTGCCTTAGCCAATCAGGTGGAGATTTTAAAAGCCAGAACCAAGGATTTCAGAAGTCAGAAAGAATTTCTGCCTCTATTTCAGCAGCCAGCTTCTTTTGGGGAACTCAAGTTTACCTTCATTAGAGTTTCCAGCTTGCAGCCTGCCTTATCGGATTTGGACTTGCTAGTTCCTATGGTCACATAAGCCAACTCCTATGATAAATCACTAAATATTTATACATATATACATGCATATGTCAGTCTGTCTCTCTGGAAAGTCCTGACTAATACAGTTACTGTTAAAATTTCTAAAAAGTTATAATCCATAAAGATTTTCCGTATCGTATGCTCATATTTTTTGAGTTTCATCTACACTCCCAACAAGATTTTGCTT